>NW_018241283.1:118542-122556 GCF_001263595.1 Phalaenopsis equestris
TTATTATCTCTTCATTTCACCATACCATATCTCAGAGTATGGAGAAAGATAAAGGAAACTACTCAAACTTCATGACAAATAAAATACAAAACACAAATTTCATAAATAAAGGGAAGTTTAGACGACAATAATAAACAAACAACAATTATCTGAAACTCTTTCTCAAAGCAACTCCCTTATAGCCTCTCTTAGGAAATGTAGGAAGAAGAAATATCTCACTTCTCTCCCTCTCCAACACTTCCTAGAGAGTAATTCACACTTAAACTCACGACAAAAACTCAAAACTATAAAGAAAATAAATGACTAATGGTGTGGAATGGCGTGAAATGATGTAAAGTGGCAAGGAGGAGTGGAAGAGATGTGAAGGGGGGCCAAGAATGATCAGAGGAGTGTGAAGAGAGTCTTTTCTCATCAATTTTGGCTCTAAATAGAGCCTAAGGTCGGTTCTCCAATAGGTGCATCAAAAAATTCTTCAAAAAACGTCCAAATTCGTCAAATCTTCTAGAAACTGGGTCTACATGGACACGGGCACCGTCGGCGCCCATTCTGGCACTGTCGGCGCCAGTGGCCATCTAATTAAATCTTTCTTCTCTATGAAACGACACCGTCAGTGCCCAGTTTGGCACCGTTGGTGCTGAAAAATTTTTCAAAAACTCCATTTTAACTCTAAATTTCATCTTTTTTGCTTTCTTTTTGCTCCAGGTCCTAAAAATTAACAACAAGTCCTAAAAATTAACAATCTGTAATGAAACATAAAAAAATACCTTCCATTAAAGTGTAATATCGCCAAAAATGAGTATACAATATGACTCTAAATATGCATATATTTTTGGTGTATCAAAATCCACCAAACTTAAATGTTACTTGTCCTCAAGTAACTCCTTTACTACATAAAAATATGACTCATGAAAAAGATTTTAACTTCAAGATTTCTATATTTTAGTCCACTAAATATAATAGTATAACTTAAGAAAAATGTAAAATAACTCCGGTTAACACTAAAGGTAGAAGAGTATCTAGCAGTCAAGTCTAAGATTTTTTATTCTCTATTCTTTTCAAAGAAAATTGAAAATTATTCATATTAAAGTCACTTAGAATATCCATATGAAAAAGAAGCTAATACTACTTTACTACTAAATATGCTAATACTAAAATATATGTTTAGAAGATGTAGTCAAGCCTCCTTCTTTAAGTTGATTCAAGTAAAGCCAATTTTTAATTAGGCTCTCCTCAAGCTTCTCTTCACTTCTATTTCTTTTATTTTCTTTTCCTTTTCAGGATCATTTTCAATCCTTTTTCTTTTATTTTCTTTTCTCTTTTTTTTAATGTGAGGATTACTATATCTGGATAGCATTTTAATGATTTTTAACTTCACTATCCTCTTCTTAAAGTTAAAAATTTTTTTCACATTCCTTCACTTTATAAATTTATATTAGCCTTAAAGATTTTTCATAAAGTATATTCTTTTCTTCTTACATGAATTTCTAAGATTCTTAATATTTCAAAAATACACAGTCCTTTACTTAAAATAGAAAAAGATAGTCTTATTTTATCATACCAAATATCTTAATTTTTGAAATTAACCTTTATTATTGAAAATTTTTACTTAAGTTTACTATATATTTAGAAACACAAATATAGTTATCTAAAGTTACCCACTAATACCAAAGGTCATGTTAAATTTTAAAATATTTTGAAAATATAACTAATTGAGGAAAAATAAAATTAAGTTTCTTTTCTTTAAGAAGGAATTTTTCTTCCCCCCACCCAAACTTAAATTTTTAAAAGATTTTGCATGAAAAACTGAGAAATAAAGGGTCAAAGAAAACATTTAATACATAAGGAAAAGGCTTACCTGTTGAAGGTTCTGATTTGAAACTTAACTTTGAAATATTGCACGTGCTAATATGAAAAGCTACAAGACTTAAAACATTAAATAACACATAATACATATAAAAATTTGTTGAGAAAGAGTTAACTACAAATACATCCAACAAAGTACTTAAAACTAATAAAAATACTAAAATGGTTCCCACTGTAAAAATAGTCTCACAAATCTACAGTTCACAAATCAACATAACATTTAAAATAAAGTGTTACTCTAAAAACAAATAAACTGTCTCGATAATAAACTACAACCAAACATAAACTAAAAAAAAATCTAACTAAAGAATCACCAATCATCATCATCTTCTTCTTCTTCTTCCACATCCAAATTCTTCTACTGACATGGGGCAAAAACATGGTGAGTAGGAAACTGAACTTTGTGATCACCCCTCATGTATCTGACCATTACATCATCATAAGCAGCATCTTATTCAAACTTATGTCTTATTAAATCATCATTGTGTGCATTTTTGGCCTCTATATTTTCCATTCTACTCTCTATTCTCAAGATATCTCTCTATTAGATCATCATCTGCTCCATAAGTTTTGAGATAGTAAGGGTGCTAGAAGTACTACTTGAAGTAGAAGGAATATCCCTGGTCCTACTTCCAGATCTCCATCCAATATGAGATTTATAAGTCTTTATATTGGCAGGCCCAATAGGTTTTAGAGCTTCAATCCTCTCCTAATCCACTCTTAAATCAACTCCTGCATGTTCAAATAGTGTTAAGATCAGGGCAGGGTGTGCTAAACCACCAGTAGTCTCTCCAAAAGTAATAGATCGAGTGTTTCTATAAATAATAGAGCCAACATCTATCCTTCTCATCTGCTGGATACAGAAGTTCAAGATGGCTATATCCTTATATCCTTTGGCTATATCCTTTGTAACCTCACTATGATGATTTCGTGGTATTGTTCTTCTAGAAATAAAGTAGTGCCAGGCCTTAGATACTAAATTTAACATAAAAAGAAAGAATTTTTCCTTAACACCATTCATCACCTTCCAAGCTCCTCTTCCATCAGTAAGAAAAGAAATAACTTCATCCAAGGCCTCATTCGTAGTAGAAAATGATTTGTATTGGCAGTTATACACATCTTCTAATTGATTATACACATCTTATTGGCAGTTATACACATCTTCTAATTGATAAAATTCATTAATTTTCCTTGGAGTAAACTCCATGTGGGCAGTATTTTGGTTAGAGTTACCTGTTAGAAGCTGTCGATCACTGGAATCAAAATCCCGTCGCCCGCTTTAGAAGAACATTTTAATTTATATATATATATATATATATATATAGTGTGAGAAAAAAATATGATAACACAGTCACTATAAAGGATAAACACAAAATTTGAGGATGAGGCTCGATCAAATAAACTGAGAAATATATGACGTCCGTTTGGTCTTCGAAAATGTTTTATTTGCCGATAATTTCTCCTATTTAATATGAAAATATAAATAAGGCTTATATTAAGCTGGGTTCGGACAAGTTTCCTATAAGGGCAAGCCTTTATAGTTAATTACATTTTAAATGACTGAAGTCACCTATGAAAACTCTTGATAAAAATCAGGGAAAACTCTTGATAAAAATCAGGAAATATTATCTTTAAGGAGGTCAAAAGATAGAACTTTTCAATGATATCAGACAAAAAGGTGTGAAAAGGGATTGGCTCAAATTTGGAACATTTTGTTTTTGCAATCCAAATGAGGAAGAACTAGAGGATGTTACATATCCGGGCGAGAACCTCGGTGACTTCCCAAGCTATCCTAATGTTTAGCTTCAGTTTTGAGGTGAAAATATTTATTTGAGTGTTTCATCTTGCTAATTTTATTTGTTAGGGCTTACATTCGTGTGAAACGATCACACAAATAACTTGGAAGATGTGAAGATTTAGGTCGTGAAGAATGAAAACCTCAAAATCTTAAAACGAGTTAGGGCTTATATTGTACAACAGAGCTGTATAAAGACCTAAAGATAAGGTGAGGATTTATGTTGCATAAGCAGACAACCTATAAATCCTATGGCTTTTTTTTTAATTCTAAGGAAGGAAAGTGGTTTAGCTGGGGAAGATAGGTTTTGATGTTGAAGATGGTCGTGCTGCCCACCATGCTAGCTCCAAGCTCCT
>NW_018241283.1:122711-141597 GCF_001263595.1 Phalaenopsis equestris
GGATTCACTTAGTCCAAATAAATTTACTAAACTCAACTTTATGAGTTCCGTACTTTCATTTAGACCATGGGAAGCCTCATTAGCAACCGTAGGTTACCTCCTCTGAGGGATTACCGATCATTCAATACAGACATCTTAATTTAGTTGCAATTGTTGTCTCGTGATGTTTGTGATTAAATTTTGAGTTATCTTATATTTTGAATGTTGTGGTAGTGAATTTTATCTTGATTGATTTTAGATTTGATTTTGGTTTTGGGTTTTGGTTTTGTTGCTATCTTAGCAATTTTGATTTTCATGCAGGGTGACGTTTTTATTTAGCATGCAAGCTTTGTAAGCATAAAAAGTACAGTATGAAAGTATGAGAAAGACGACACTTTAAACTATAAAAAGCGTACTTGACGAGTCTTCACTTTGCACCCCTTGAAACTCAAAAATGCATGTAAGGCTTTTTATGAGGAGAGAAAAATAAAGTTCTGGTGATCTACCAAATCCTAAATCATATCTTGGTGGGTCCCTATTAATTTGAATAAGGATGATTTTTGTTAAGCAAAACATATTAGGTTTAGTAGACCTCCGAGGTATCCAACAGATCTGGAGAAAGAAGCAGGTCCATGCTTCCCTCTCATTGCCTAGTGAAAAGTCTCAAGCTCTTTTTTAAACTTATTATGATATTATGTTGCTTAATAACCATTCCTGTAAATACGTTTAATGCTCAATGAACATTGATGTCTCAATTATCCCTACGAGTAGAGTAATTATTATTTATAATTTAATTTGAAAATTATGTGGGTGAAGACCCTTAGAGGGGCAAGTTAATGTTGCTAAGACACTAAGCCAATTTTTTTAATTCGGGCTTGAAGTGTTCTTAAAGATGTTCAAATTTTAATTATGTTCATTTTTCTAATCCTTATTTAACCAAATTTGATTTAGCCTAGGTCACTAATAAGCCCTTAAGATTTTGGGTGGATGTCATAGTTATTTTTTAAAAAGGCTGAATCTTAAGTGGTGATGATCGTTTTTAAAAGTCATTAGAGCAACAAATAGGGGTGTTAAATAAGTAAGTTATCAACACCCAAAATCATACCCCTAAGTCTAGGATCATTTATTTTAATAAACTTCCAAATTAATAAACTTCCAAATTTTAATAACTTCCAAATTTTAATAATTTAAGGAAATTGCAAATTTATCCTTTTAATTAAGAAAAGTTAGATTGGCTTCTATCAATTAATCTCTTGTGTTTCAATCATCCAAATATGTTGATTAGGATCAAAGTTTACCCATTTCCTCTTTTTTGACTTAATCCTAAATGTTAATTAACGCTAAATTTCCAAAATTAAATCTTTGCCCCTAAGGCTCTAATACTTCATAATTCACAAAATTTAATTCAAATGACTTTGGGATTTTTATCCTACCTCACTCATGAGTTAATTAAGGCATCAAAGGAGAAAATGTGATTTTTCAAATTTTAATTTAATTTATATATTTATTTATATGCAAGAATAATATTTTTTAAAGAAAATTCCACAATTTGACCTCCTAACTTGACCAAGAAAAAATCGAATCACTTGAAATTTTTACTGGAGGTAGAATTAGACAAGAGCAACACTTGGACCAAATTTCATGATTTTTTAAATTTTATTTGAATCATTAGAATTATTTTCATTTTTGGGCCATTTATTAATTATAAATTATTTTAAATGTGGAAAATTAAGTCTCACATTTTTATTAAATATCTTTGAGGTTAAGGAACGCGAATAAATAAATTTCATATTTTTCTAATTTTTCTTTGAATTGTTAGAATTATTTTAGTAAAAATCCATTTTTAGCCTTTTAAAAAATATTTTAAGCTTCAAAATTCAATATCTTCACTTAGAAAATCAGGAAAAATATTCCAAATGTTCCTAAGTACTTAAGAAATAATTTAGAACATTTTTATGAATTATATTATTTTTATGATTTTTATCATTTTTTAATTATTTAAATATTAAAGAAAAGGCTTAAAAATGGAATTTTTTATTTAATTACAAATTTATTTTTAGAAAATTTATCTGATCTCAGAGAACTCCGAAAACTATTAACTCCGAAAACTATTTTTTATAATATTTTTAGTTATATTTTGATTGTTAAAAATCATTTTAGTGTTAAAAATGACATTTAACTTAGAAAATCAATTTGAGTTATCAAATGAGCTCCAAATATTTTGAAATTTTTATGGAGATTTTTCTTAACTTCAAATTATAGTGGAGATTAAAAACCAAGTCATTTAAATGTTTTTGTTTCCCAAAATTAATTTTCTTTGCATTTTAGTGTTTGTGCAAGTTAGGTACATTCTTAATGACTTAGATCATGAAACATTTTTCAAAGGTTTCTCTGGCCATAATAAACCTTCCAAAATTATCTTGGAATTTTATAAATAACATGCTAATTATTATGATTAATTTATGCAAATAATAGATATAAAATTGAAAAATATGGATCTCTATATAGAGATCTCCTCTGATTTTGGAGAAATGAGAGGTTGTTCACTAAGACAGAGACAACAACATGCCAAAATTTCAAGTCATGTTGTAATGTCTACTTGCATGGAGAATTAAAGGACTTAAAACGGTGTTTAATTAATTAAAAATAAAATATGCATCACATAAATTTAAAATTATCTCCACATTATTCTCCTCTGTTCACTGAGTAAGTGAGTATTTTTATTTTATTTTATTTTTGTATTTTTATTTTATTTTTGTGATTTTTCTACACCAAGATATGAAGTTTTAAAGATCAGGCATTTAAATAAATCAGAAAAATACCTTATTTATCTATTTAAACGCGCGATGCTGACTAAATCCTAGGTGGTTCCGAAAACACGCGTAGCGCACTCTGTATGGACACCGCCATCCACGTAACTGCTGACTCGACCCGCACTTTATAACTGAAGCATTGTCCGACTTCATCTCATCCATTGATGAGATAAACACACGATCAGATGGCTCCCTGTCATCGTCCCCAAATAGGCTAACCCGGGAACCGTCCACACTCAAACATTAAGATTTCCCTCTAAACTTAAAAAAATCTCACGGGGTTTGGTCCTAGAGCATCATCTACTCAAGACAAACCTATCTATACTGATTATACATTATGAAATATAGTAAATACGCATTGAGAGTGAAAATAGGCTTGGATTAGGGTTAGAGTTCAATACCTTTGTCTGAGAGGGGAGACCTCAATCAGATGGTTGTTGTAGCTTGTAGCTTTGATTGGTCGATTGGTCCCAACAAACCTCAAGATGAAGCCTTGTGCCCTGGTGAATGGTCTAGTTATGAATTCGACCAAGCTCAATTTCAGCTTTTGGTCTAGAACTAGGTTAGAGGCTATTTCAGAGGGGGCTTTTGTGGGGAATCAACTTCTTTCACTGTGGGGAAGGTGTGTACACATTTAATTGAAGTTTGATTCACTATGGAGGTGTGGAGAGTTCTGTCCTGGTTTTTGGCAAAAATTCAAGCTTAAAATTGAGCTTCCACAGTGAAACTTATTGGGGGAAAATGGTTGGCTTGAACTGAGGAGGTCTTAGGGAGACTCTGAGGGCAGTTTGCTAGAGTTTCCTTAAGAAAATTTTAGCTTTCCTTCATTGGCCATGGAGATGAGGTTTAAATTAAATTGGCTTAGGGTGGCTATCATGGCCTCCATTTGGTTGCAATGTGAAGCTTAGGTGGAGAGCAGAGAAGCTCTAAAGGTCAATCAGGGTGAGCTGGCCTTTAAGTTTGAATTAGGTTTAAATTTTTAGGGGTGGCTCACGGTTTTGGTGTTTTCCAGCCATTAGGCTGACCGAAAAGGCCAGGGGTGGTGGCCAGGAAGTCAAATGAGCTAGGGGGAGGCTTAATTATGATTTACCCCCAAGGGTTAGTGATGATGAGGGAGATTTTGCAAGTTGGGTCCAAAAATGGATTAAAATCCCTTAATTTGGGCTTAAGATTAAAATCCCTTAATTTGGGGATCCATTGGTCCACAACATGCTTTGGTGGGTTTTACATAGTTTAGCCTAGTCCCTAAGAGGAGTTTAGTGGCCGTGGAGTCATAAAGTTGGTGACTTTAAGGTGGCTAGGCCAATTTTGGTGCATGGGTCCAATATGGGTCCAAATGACCAAAGCTTAGGTTTCATTTAGGCTAGCCATGAGTTTTTGGCCAATTTATTGATCAAAATTGTGTAGATGATTGTAAATAAAATTTTTGGTGAAGGATTGAAGTAATTTTGAGTTCAATTGGAAGCTCAATTTGAAGGATTTTGAGATTTTGGTCAATTTGGGCATGTTGGACTAGACTTGGGCTTAGGTTGAGCTAGGCTTGGAATTTGTTTCAATTGAATGGTTGAAATGATCAAGGGAGATGCTATGAAGATTTTTCATGAAGGAATGGAGTGGAAGTTTTGGAGCTAAGGCAATCAATTTGGTGGAATTTTGAGAAATGGCCAATTTATGGCAAAATTGGGGATTTTTTGGATTTAGGTTGAAATCAAATGAAATTGAGGCTTCACCAAGGCCAATTGAAGGTCAAATTTGATTTTTAAGAGTGTTATAAAGAGTTTAGGATTCAAAATGTGACCAATGGAGTACGTCATGGAGTTCAATTTCGTGGAACCAAGTCAGAGGGCCAAAGTTTGGGTTTTAACTTAGAACAAAATTGGGCTCAAAGCATGGGCTAATTGAGCTTGAATTTGGTTTATATTGGTCATATAGATTGTGAATTTGAGTTTAGAATTGAAATTGGTGAAAATTAAGACCAAATTGATGGACATTTGAGGTAAATTTAGGGAAATTGGGCCTTTAAAGGAAATTTGGGGGTTTTGGTCAAAAAGGTCAAATTAGTCAAATTGGGTCATGTGGTAGTTGATAAAATGAAATTGGGAATAGTTGGAAGGTTTTGGGAATTTTTGGGAATTTTTGAAATTTTGGACCAAGGAGGGGCTTTTTGGTAATTTAGCAATTATTGGGCATTTTGGGTAATTTGGATGTTTTGAAATGATTTGAAATGTTTTTTTGAACAAATTTGGGTATTTTGGGTAAATTTGAGAACTTTGGCCAAATTTAGGGTTTCAAGGGTACTTAGGTAATTTGGAGGAGTTTAGGGGCGAAAAGGCCAAGTTGGGTATTTTTAGTAGAATTGGGGTGTCAACCACCATAAATGAGCTATGGTCCAATGAAAACCCCATTTGGGTTCTCTATGTACTGGTTTTAGCTAAACCCTAGCCTAGGGCCAGAGGGTTTAGGGGACCATCTACATGAGTCTCCCAAAGAATTAAGGGATCAAAGTCAAGAAATTTTGGGTTTAAATTTTGTGAGTGATTGTGAGTGAGGTGAGTGCAAGTAAGTGTCTTAGCCCTAGACTAATATCCAGAGTCAACCCTAAAGGCAAGCAGTCCTATAGAAACTCTCCTTGGGCTCCCTCTTAACTACCCCACCTACTAAGTGCTAGAGGTTAGGACCACTATGTGGAACCTCAGGTTGAGTAAAGAGAAGTTTTGGTGAGGGTTCCTTTTCTAGTTTTCTAGGAATAGTCAATAGAAAAGTCATTTGGCTAGACCCTAGGCTACTAAAGAGGAAGAACTAGGCCTCAACCAAAAGTGAGGTCAACAAATGAACCCCCAATAGATGTAGTGTGTTGGGCAAGCACACCGCGCGTATTGGCGTCGACCGACGAGATCAACAAAACCAATGTAGACTCCTAAGTCAACAGACTATGAAGGAGGTGTAGAATTGTGTGTGTTATTTGTTTCTGCTGAGGAATTAGCAAGTGAATATTTGATCGAAATTAAGAAGTAGGAACTCTTGCTGGGGATTGGAGAGTGGGTTTAAGTTGTCAAGTTTCAGGTTTTTTATATAGAGGATGGGACTCAGTATGTAAGTGCGGACCCTACGGTTGGAAATGAAGTTTAGGTATTAGTTTTAGAAGAGGGTCAGAAGTTAGGGACCGACCTTGAAAGAAGAGAGGAATCAAAAGTTAATGACTGATTCTAAAATGAATTCTAAAATGAGATTCTAAAATGAGAATTGAATGTTAATGATCAATCTCAAAGGAGAGAGTCGGAAGTTTAAGGTACAACCTTGAAAAGAAGTGAATCAAAAGTTAGGGACTGATTCAAAATTAAGAATTGAAAGTTAATGATCAATCTCAAAAGAGAGCGTCGGAAGAGGAGAATGTCGGAAGTTAAGGACCGACATCGAAAAGAAGTGAATGAGAAGTTAAGGACTGATTCCAAAATGAGAATTGAAAGTTAATGATCAATCTCAAAAGAGATAGACGGAAGTTAAGGACCGACATCAAAAAGAGTGAATCAGAAGTTATGACTGATTTGAAAAGGAGAATTGAAAGTTAATGATCAATCCTAAAAGAGAGAGTCGGAAGTTAAGGAATGACCTCAAAAAGAGTGAATCAGAAGTTAAGTACTGATTTGAAAACGAGAATTGAAAGTTAATGATCAATCTCAAGAGAGGGTCAGAAGTTAAGGACCGACCTCAAATAAAGTGAATCAGAAGTTAATGACTGATTCGAAAATGAGAATTGAAGGTTAATGATAAATCTCAAAAGAGAGAGTCGGAAGTTAAGGACTGACCCTCGAAAAGAGTGAATCAGAAGTTAAGAACTGATTCAAAAATGAGAATTGAAAGTTAATGATCAATCTCAAGAGAGGGTCAGAAGTTAAGGACCGACCTCAAAAAGAGTGAATCAAAAGTTAAGGACTGATTCTAAAATGAGAATTGAAAGTTAAGGATCAATCTCAAAAGAGAGAGTCGGGAGTTAAGGACTGACCTCGAAAAGAGTGAATCAGAAGTTAAGGATTGATTCGAAAATGAGAATTGAAAGTTAATGATCGATCTCAAGAGAGGGTTGGAAGTTAAGGACCGACCTCAAAAAGTGTGAAGCAGAAGTTAAGGACAGATTTTAAAATCAAAATTGAAAGTTAAGGATCAATCTCAAAAGAAAAAGTCGGAAGTTAAGGATGAACCTTGAAAAGAGTGTACTAGAAGTTAATGATTGATTCAAAAATGAGAATTGAAAGTTAATGATCAATCTCAAGAGAGGGTCAGAAGTTAAGAACCGACCTCGAAAAGAGTGAATCAGAAGTTAAAGACTGATTCTAAAATGAGAATTGAAAGTTAAGGATCAATCTCAAAAGAGAGAGTCGGGAGTTAGGGACCAACCTCAAAAGAGTGAATCAGAAGTTAAGGACTGATTCGAAAATAAGAATTGAAAGTTAATGATCAATCTCAAAAAAGAGAGTTGGAAGTTAAGGACCGACCTGGAAGAGAAGTGAATCAGAAGTTAAGGACTGATTCCAAAATGAAAACTGAAAGTGTTGAATCCAAGAATATATGTCGGGTGAAAGGGTTAACATTGTTGAGGATGATATGTAAAATTTTTGTAAGGTTTTGTGCATAATGTGAAATTCCGTGGGGGTGTAAATAGAACTAGTGCAGACAAAGATAATTGTGATGCGCGAGCAAACTGTAGGAGACCTTGAAATCGAGAATCAACTCAAAAGATTTATTTTATTTTCTTGTTGTTTTTATCATGTTTAATTTTCAAAATATGTTTTTAAAAATTTAATCTTAGTTGGTTGATTTTTTTAAAAGAGAATTATTTGTTGTTTGCCTGTTTGTTATTTTTATTTAAATTTTTTTATCGTCAACTTTTTTTTGTTTTGTTGTTTTGTTCTTTGTTCTTTATAATCTCGAACCAATGTATGGTTTGTGGGTTTGTGGCTTTTATGTTTGTGGCTTTTATCCATTGCACATAAAGGCAATTGACAAAAAGATAAATTTCTGAAAGAAACTTCATTATTCTGTTCCAATAAATGTTACCGATTGAATGTAGGCCAAAACCTCAAAAAGTATAATATGCTAACTGCATCAAAGTACATCCACAAATGTTCCATGCCAACTATATATCATAAGCTGAGCATGTCTAATAAATATCATATCTATTGTGATGTAGTACAGTAAAATGGAAATGAACCCTCTGAATGTCTGTTCCTGGTGTGACAAGCTCCTGATCGAGCAAACCTTCTAAGCCACGCTCCAGAACAAGAGTTCCCTTTGCATGTACTTAAAGGTACAACCCTTTCATAGCTCGTATGGTAGCAGTTCCTCTAATTCTGTATCTAATTGAAATCCATATGGCATTTTATTGTTGTCCATTTGTCAAAAGGTCACAGACACGCTACGGTGTCGCACCCCTAGAATACAGTGTTTGGCGACGTCTGCCCCATTCCCTTTAAGGACTAGTACTGAACCAACAGGCAGCGGAATTTCTACAGCTCCTCTTAAATTTGCGATTTGTTAGGACAAATGATATCAATTTATTTTCCAAATAAGATGTTAATTTTTCTCATGAATGAGACCGTGCAGAAAGGTCTCACAAAGTCATGATGATCCTTGTGCAAATGTATGCAGTCTCCTTCATCGTATATGTTGATGATGCAACTGCTAGGGATGCAGTTAGGTGGTAGTATACTCTATCTGACCATTCTCTTAATCATCCATTTTATCATTGGAGGTAGGAGGTAGTGGGGTAGTGGATCCACCTGATCGTGTCTGAGAATCTCAGGAGGATTTCCTTGTCTATCTTTGGTAAAGTTGTAACAGCAACCGCACTTAATCGTGATCCTCCCCTTTCCTCGCATCCACTTTCTTAGTTCAAAATATGTTCTTTCCATAAGCAGACCTGCTCGACTTCTATCTCTTAGGTCAAAAATGTAGTCGATAATGCTTCATTCATCACTTTTTCAGAAGACCCTGGTGTATAATTTCAATCCTTCTAATATGTTGATGAACCTCCCTTGCACTTCTTCGTAGAATTCAAAAATTCTTTTGTTCACTTTGTTCGTCTTATAGTACTCTGCCGTACTGAAAATTGGTGAATGTCGAGGATATTTCCTCATTTCAATGTCGGTGGGAACCCAAGCTGGTGATGATTCTGGCTCTAACGAAATATGTGACTCGACATCCAAAGGGACATATGGCTCTGGACTCCACGGGACATAATAAATGACCATTATTGTAATTTATTCAGAGGAATATAGTCGGGATGTTGGGAGCAGTTTTGAAAACGCAAAAAACATGTTTTTACTACCATTTTGTACTTTTTTGTTTAAAGAAATAGAAAAGAACAAATAAAAAAACAAAAAAAACAAAATCATTTTTGCTTTATTTTTCGTTTTTTGAAAAAAAACAAAAAAGTGATCCCAACTATCCCCTAATTTGTAGGTGATCGAATTGTTAGAGAAGCAAGCTGGAAGAACAAAAAAAAATATTATTTTGAACTAAAGTTATAAATGAGCTTAATATGAACAAAATTAATGATTACTTTTCACATTAATTTTTTATGCTTTTTTTTTAAATATGTTAAATTAATTTTTTAAAGTCATTCATCAAACTAAATTTAAGTTGAATATGAATCACGAACAGACAAACCAATTCGGATCTTAGTTATTTATTAAAAAGGCTGAATCATAAGTGGTGATGATTCATTTTTGAATGTCATTTGAGCATCAAATAGAGTTGTTAAATTAGTGAGTTATCAACACCCAAAATCATACCCCTAAGTCTAGCATCATTTATTTTAATAGACTTCCAAATTTTAATAATTTAAGGAAATTTCAAAATTTACCTTTTAATTAAGCAAATTGACATTGGTTTCTACCAATTAATCCCTTGTGGTTCAATCATCCAAATATGGACAAACCAATTCGGATCTTAGTTATTTATTAAAAAGGCTGAATCATAAGTGGTGATGATTCATTTTTGAATGTCATTTGAGCATCAAATAGAGTTGTTAAATTAGTGAGTTATCAACACCCAAAATCATACCCCTAAGTCTAGCATCATTTATTTTAATAGACTTCCAAATTTTAATAATTTAAGGAAATTTCAAAATTTACCTTTTAATTAAGCAAATTGACATTGGTTTCTACCAATTAATCCCTTGTGGTTCAATCATCCAAATATGTTGATTAGGATCAAAGGTTACCCATTTCCTCTTTCTTGACTTAAGCCTAAATGTTAATTAAGGCTAAATTTCTAAAATTACATCTTTGCCCATAAGGCTCTAATACTTCATAATTCTCCAAATTTAATTCAAATGACTTTAGGTTTTCTATCCCACCTCACTCATGGTTCAATTAAGACATTAGAGGAGAAAATGTGATTTTCAAATTTTAATTTAATTTATATATTTATTTATATGCAAGAATAAGATTTTTCAAAGAAAGCTCCATAACTTGACCAAGGAAAAACCTAATCACTTGAAATTTTTAATGGAGGTAGAATTAGACCAGAGAACTCTTGGGCTAAATTTCATGACTTTTTGAGTTTTATTTGAATTATTAGAATTATTTCCACTTCTGGGCCGTTTATTAATTATAAATTATTTCAAATGTGGAAAATTAAGTTTCACATTTTTATTAAATATCTCTGAGGTTAAGGAACCCCGATAAATAAATTTCACATTTTTTTTGTTTTTCTTTGAATTGTTAGAATTATTTTAGTGAAAATCCATTTTTAGGCTTTAAAAATTATTTTAAGCTTCAAAATTCAATATCTTCACTTAGAAAATCAAGAAAAAAATTCCAATTTTTCCTAAGTGCTTAGGAAACAATTTAGAACATTTCCATGAATTATTTTCTTTTGTGATTTCTATTATTTTTTAATTATTTAAATATTAAACAAAGGATTAAAAATGAAAATTTTATTTTAATTAAAACTTTATTTTTATAAAATTCATCAGATCACAGAGAACTCCAAAAACTAATTTTTATAATTTTTTGAGTTATATTGTGATTGTTAAAAATCATTTTAGTGTTAAAAATGGTATTTAACTTAGAAAATCAATTTTAGTTATTAAATGAGCTCCAAATATTTTGAAGTTTCTATGGAGAGTTCTCTGAACTTAAAATTATAGTGGAGATTAAAAATCAAGTCATTTAGATGTTCTTATTTCCCAAAATTAATTTTCTTTGCATTTTAGGATTTGTGCAAATTAGGTACATTCTTAATGACTTAGATCATGAAACATTTTCCAAAGGTTTCTGTGGCTATAATAAACCTTCCAAAATTATCTTCGCATTTTCTAAGGAACATGCTAATTATTATAATTAATTTATACAAATAATAAACATAAACTTGAAAAATATGGATCTTTGTCTTGAGATCTCCTCTGACTTTAGAAAAATCAGAAAATGTTCCCTATGATAGAGGCAACAACATGCCAAAATTTCAAGTCATGATGAAATGTCTACATGCATGGAGAATTAAAAGACTCAAAACACTGTTTAAATAATTAAATATAAAATATGCATTACATAAACTTCAAATTATCTCCACATTATTTTCCTCTGTTTATTGAGCAAGAGGATATTTTTATTTTATTTTGTGATTTTCTTACACCAAGATATGAATTTTTAAAATTAAGCATTTAAAAAAATCAGAAAATACCTTATTTATCTATTTAAACGCGCGGCGCTGACTAGATTCTATGCGGCTCTGAAAACACACATGGCGTGCTCTGGTTGGACGTCGCCATCCACATAGCCGCTGACTCGGCCCGCGCTTTATGAACCGAAGAGGTTTCCGGCTTCATCTCATTCATTGATGAAATAAACACGCAATTGAACGGCTCCCCGCCATCATCCCCAAATAGGCTAACCCGATAACCGTCCACACTCAAACCTTAACATTTCCCTCTAGATTTAACCAAGTCTCATGAGGTTTGGTCCTATAGCTTCATCTACTCAAGAGAAACCTATCTATACAGATTATACGATATGAAATACAGTAAATACATATTGAGAGTGAAAATAGGCTCGGATTAGGGTTGGAGTTCAATACCTTTGTCTGGGAGGGGAGGCCTCAATCAGATGGTTTTAGTAGCTTTGATTGGTCCCAACGAACCTCAAGATGAAGCCTTGTGTCCTAGTGAATGGTCTAGGTATGAATTCGACTAAGCTGGATTTCAGGTGTTGGTCTAGAGCTAGGTTAAAGGCTATTTTAGAGGGGGCTTTTATGGGGAATCAACTTCTTTCACTGTGGGGAAGGTGTGTGCACATTTAATTGAAGTTTAATTCACTATGGAGGTGTGGAGATATCTACCCTGGTTTTTTGCAAAAAGTCAAGCTTAAAATTAAGCTTCCACAATGAAACTTAGTGGGGAAATATGGTTGGCTTGAAGTGAGGAGGTCTTAGGGAGACTCTGAGGGCAGTTTGGCAGAGTTCCTTAAGAAAATTTAGCTATCCTTTATTGGCCAAGTAGGTAAGGTTAAAATAAAATTGGCTTAGGGTGGTTGTCATGGCCTCCATTTGGGTGCAATGTGAAGCTTATGTGGAGGGTACAAAAGCTCTAAAGCTTAATTAAGGTGAGTTGGCCTCTAGGTTTGAATTAGGTTTAAATTTTTGGGGGTGGCTCATGGTATTGGTGTTTTTTGGCCTTTAGGGAAGCCGACAAGGCAAGGGGAGGTGGAAGTCTGATGATCCAGAGGGAGGCTTAATTATGATTTACCCCTAAGGGTTAGTGATGATGAGTGATATTTTGCATGTTGGGTCCAAAAATAGATTAAAATCCCTTAATTTGGGGATCCATTGGTCCATAGCATGCTTTGGTGGGTTTTGCATGGTTTAGCCTGGTCCCTAGGAGGAGTTTGGTGGTCGTGGAGCCATAAAGTTGGTGGCTTTAAGGTGGCTAAGCCAATTTTGGTGCATGGGTCCAATATGGGTCCAAATGACCCAATATGGGTCCAAAATATGGGTCCAAATGACCAAAGCTTAGGTTTGGGTTAGCCTAGCCATGAGTTTAAGCCCAATTTATTCATCAAATTTGTGCAGATGATTGTAAAGAATATTTTTGGTGAAGGATTGAAGTAATTTTGAGTTCAATTGAAAGCTCAATTTGAAAGATTTTGAGATTTTGGTCAATTTGGGCATGTTGAAATAGACTTGGGCTTAGGTTGAGCTAGGCTTGGAATTTAGCTTAATTGAATGGTCCAAATGATCAAGGGCGATTCCATGAAGATTTTTCATGAAGGAATGGAATGGAAATTTTGGCCCTAAGGCAATCAATTTTGGTGGAATTTTGAGACATTGTCAATTTAGGGAAAAATTAGGGATTTTTTGGATTTGGGTTGAAATTAAATGAAATTGAGGCTTCACCAAGGCCAATTGAAGGTAAAGTTTGATTTTTAGGAGTGTTATGAAGAGTTTAGGATTCAATTTGAGACCAATGGAGTAGGCCATGAGGTTCAATTTGGTGGAACTAAGTCTTAGGGCCAAAGTTGGGGACTTAGATCAAAATTGGCCTCAAAGCATGGGCCAATTGAGCTTGAATTTGGTTTAGATTGGTCATAGAGAAGGCGAATTTGATTGAGAAGGTGAATTTGATTTTAGAATTGAAATTGGTGGAAATTGGGACCAAATTGGTGGACATTTGGGGTGAATTGAGGTCATGGACATTTGAGGTAAATTTATGGAAATTGGGCCTTTAAAGACAATTTGGGGGTTTTTGTCAAAATGGTCAAATTGGGTCATGCGGTAGTTGAGGAAAATAAAATTGTAAATATTTGGAAGGTTTTGGGAATTTTTAGGATTTTTTGGGATTTTTGAAATTTTGGGCCAAGGAGGGGCATTTTGGTAATTTGGTAATTTTTGGTTATTTTGGGTAATTTGGATGTTTTCAAAAGATTTGAAATTATTTTTGAATAAATTTGGGTATTTTGGGTAAATTTGGGAATTTTGGCCAAATTTAGGGTTTCAAGGGTACTTAGGTAATTTGGGAGAGTTTAAGGGCAAAAAACCCAAGTTGGGTATTTTTGGTAGAATTGGGGTGTCAACCACGATAATGAGTTATGAACTAATGGAAACCCCATTTGGTTCCTCTATGTACTGGTTTTAGTTAAACCCTAGCCTAAGGCTAGAGGGTTTAGGGGACCATCTACATGAGTTTCCCAAAGGATTAAGGATCAAAGTCAAGAAATTTTGGGTTTAAATTTTGTGAGTGATTGTGAGTGAGGTGAGTGCAAGTAAGTGCCTTAAGCCTAGAACAACACCCAGAGTCAACTCTAAGGGCAAGCAGTCCTATAGGAACTCTCCTTGGGCTCAGTCATAATGATCCCACTTACTAAGTGCTAGAGGTTAGGACCACTGTGTGGAACTTCAAGTTGAGAAAAGAGGAGTTTGGAATTTCTAATGGTGAGGGTTCCTTTTCTACCTTTTCTGAATTTCTAGGAATAGTCAACACGAAAGTCCTATGGCTAGACCCTAGGCAACTAAAGAGGAAGAACTAGACCTGAACTAGACCTCAACCAAAAGCAACCAAAAGTGAGGTCAACAAATGGACCCCCAATATGTGTGGTGTGTTAGGCAAGCACATCGTGTGTATTTGAGTTGACCGATGAGATAAACAAAACCAACGCAGACTCCTAAGTCAACAGAAATAGAAGGAGGTGTAGAATTGTGTGTATTATTTGTTTCTGCTGGGGAATTAGCAAGTAAATATTTGATCAAAATCAATAAGTAGGAACTCTCGCTGGGGATTGGAGAGTATGTTAGAGTTGTCAAGTTTAAGGTTTTTTTTTTTTTAAAGGATGGGAAAGGATGGGACTTAGTACGTAAGTACTGACTCTGGGGTAGGAACTGAAGTTTAGGTACTAGTTTCAAAAGAGAGTGGGAAGTTAGGGACCAATATCGAAAGAAGAGAGGAATCAGAAGTTAAGGACTGATTCTAAAATGTGAATTGAAAATTAATGATCAATTTCAAAAGAGAGAGACAGAATTTTAAGGACCGACCTTAAAATAAAGTGAATCAAAAGTTATTGACAGATTCAAAAATGAGAATTGATAGTTAATGATCAATCTCAAAAGAGAGAGAGTCGGAAGTTAAGGACTGACATCAAAAAGACGTGAATCAGAAGTTAAGAACTGATTCCAAAATGAGAATTAAAAGTTAATGATCAATCTCCAAAGAGAGAGTCAGAAGTTAAGGACCGACCTCAAAAAGAGTGAATCAGAAGTTAAGCAGTGATTTGAAAATGACAATATAAAGTTAATGATCAATCTCAAAAGAGAGAGTCAGAAGTTAAGGACCGACCTCAAAAAGACTGAATCAAAAGTTAAGGACTGATTCAAAAATAAGAATTAAAAGTTAATGATCAATCTCAAGAAAGGGTCGTAAGTTAAGGATCGACCTCAAAAAGAGTGAATCAGAAGTTAAGGATTGATTCAAAAATGAGAATTTAAAGTTAATGATCAATCTCTTAATGATCAATTAATGATCAATCTCAAAAGAGAGAGTCGAAAGTTAAGGACTGACCTCAAAAAGAGTGAATCAAAAGTTAAGGACAGATTCAAAAATGAAAATTGAAAGTTAATGATCAATCTCAAAAGAGAGTTGGAAGGTAAAGACCGACCACTAAAAGAGTGAATCAAAAGTTAAGGACTGATTCTAAAATGAGAATTGAAAGTTAAGGATCAATCTCAAAAGAGAGAGTCGGGAGTTAAGGACTGATCTTAAAAAGAGTGAATCAGAAGTTAAGGACTGATTAGAAAATGAGAATTGAAAGTTATTGATCAATCTCAAGAGAGGTTTGGAAGTTAAGGACCGACTTCGAAAAGAGTGAATCAGAAGTTAAAGACTGATTATAAAATGAGATTTGAAAGTTAAGGATCAATCTCCAAAGAGAGAGTCGAAAGTTAAGGATCGACCTAAAAAAGAGTGAATCAGAAGTTAAGGATTGATTCAAAAATGAGAATTAAAAGTTAATGATAAATCTCAAGAGAGGGTCGGAAGTTAAGGAACGACCTTGAAAAGAGTGAATCAAAATTTAAGGACTGATTCGAAAATGAGAATTGAAAGTTAATGATCAATCTCAAGATAGAGTCAGAAGTTAAGGACGGATCTCGAAAAGAGTGAATCAGAAGTTAAGGACTAATTTAAAAATGAGAATTAAAAGTTAATGTTCAATCTTAAGAGAGGGTCAGAAGTTAAGGACCGACCTCGAAAAGAGTGAATCATAAGTTAAGGACTGATTCAAAAAGGAGAATTGAAAGTTAATGATTAATCTCAAAAGAGAAAGTCGGAAGTTAAGGACTGACATCGAAAAGAGTGAATCAGAAGTTAATGAAGTTAACGATTGATTCAAAAATGAGAATTGAAAGTTAATGATCAATATCAAAAGAGAGTCAGAAGTTAAGGACCGACCTCGAAAGGAAGTGAATCAGAAGTTAAGGACTGATTCCAAAATTAAAATTGAAAGTGTTGAATCGAGGGATATATGTCATGTGAAAGGGTTAACATTATTGAGGAAGATATGTGAAATTTTTGTGAGGTTTTGTGAAGAGCGTGAAATTCCACGTGGGTGTGAGGAGAACAAGTGCAGACAAAGATAGTTATGCTACACAAGAAAAGAGTAGGAGACCTTAAAATCGAGAGAATCAACTCAACATATTTAGTTTCTTTTCTTGTTGTTTTTATCATGTTTAATTTTCAAAATATGTTTTCAAAAATTTAATTTTAGTTGGTTGATTTTTTAAAAGAGAATTTACTAGCATTGAACCAATAGGCAGCAAAATTTCTACAGCTCCTCTAAATTTGCCAGGACCAATGATATCAATTTCTTTTTCGAATAAGATGTTGCTTTTGCTCATGAATGAGACCGTGCAGAAAGGTCTCACAAAGTCATGATGATCAATGTGCGGAGGTACGCAGTCTCCTTCATCGTATATGTTGATGATGCAACAGCTAGGGATGCAGTTAGTTGGTTGTATACTCCATCTTACCATTCTTTTAATCATCAATTTTATCATTGGAGGTAGTGGATCCACCTGATCATGTCTGAGAATCCCAGGAGGATTTCCTTATCTATCATTGGTAAAGTTGTAGCAGCATCCGCATCCACTTTATTTGTTTGGAATAGGTTCTTTCCATAAGCAGGCCTGCTCGACCTCTATCTCTCAGGTCAAAAATGTAGTCGAGAATGTTTCGTTCATCACTTTCTGAGAAGACCCTGGTGTATAATTCCAATCCTTCTAATATATTGATGAACCTCCCTTGTACTTCTTCTTAGAATTCAAAATTTCTTTTATTCGCTTTGTTCATCTTGTAGTACTCTATTGCACTAAGAAACAACAAATGTCAACGATATTTCCTCATTTCAACGTCGGCGGGAACCCAAGCTGGTGCTGATTCTGGCGCTAACAGAATATGTGACTCGGCATCCAAAGGGACATATGGCTCTGGACTCCACGGGACATATTGATATGTTCCCAGTGGGATATACGACTCCGCCATCAGGAAATATGTGGTTTGCGACCCATCATCAGTAAATGCATACTCCTCTAAGGTACTTCAGTGATGTAGGTGTAGGACATTACAGTCCGGGCATTCCACGAATACCCCTATAGCTAAGGCTCGTGCAGGTATTTTGGCGTTGCAGGTCGGGCAACCCATGCAAAGAACATCTGAAGCTAGTGGTATTTCCGTCTTTGTAACAAACCTGAACTCCTCATCTGTAGCAGGCAAGCTGGAAGAGGTTTCTCTCATTCCTGAATCATAGATGTTCTCTCAGGAATAGGATTAAGTAAATTCTCTGCCTCTTTCTGGCGTCTTCTTTCTTCTCATAAGAAAGCACTCTGCTTTCGGTAGCTAGCATTTCTATGTTGAGTTCTTTGTAGTGGAGCATCCGGTAGTCTTTCATTAACGGCAGGGACTAGGGCCCCCGGCGGCGGAGCTTTCATTGGAGCCCCTCCATCGGGTCCTGTTGTATCATCACATTCTTTCCCTTCAGTGATGAATTGTCTTCAGTGGTCAACCTCAGCAGTGAGGGCAGCTCTTCCTTTTCCTGTCAGCTGACAACATCCATTAGAGGCCCCTCATAATTCATGATGACTTGAGTAAATTCCATGTCAAAGTCTATAGTGTCACCCTGCAGCGCCATTTTCTTGTTGAGTGTGAGGTTCCATCCATCTTTAAAGGCAAAGATCAGCCTTTGGCCTGACATTTCTTTACAGACGACAGGAAAAATTTCAGTGAACTGAAACTTAGCATGAAAAATAACAAAACAAAGTATTTATTAAAGAAAATTTTAGTTTTATTTAGGTAAGAAACTTGTTTATTTATTGTCGGTGCTACTTTTGGTTGGAGAGTTGCCCGTAAGAAGCTGTTGGTCACCAGAATCAAAATTCCATCGCCCACTTCGGAATGACATTTTAATTTACATATGTATTTAGTTTTAGAAAAAATATGAAATCAAACTGACCCCATATTTTTCATAGTCTAAATGAAAGAGCGCTGTACCTCAAATCTTGTATCTATCCTGATGAATAAACACAAGACTTGAGGATGAGGCTCGATCAAATAAGCTAAAGAATATATGACATCCGTTTGGTCTGTGAACCCATTTTATTTGCCGACAAGTTCTCCTATTTAATATAAGGAAGTAAATAGGGTTTATATTAAGCTAGGTTCCAAAATGCTTCCTATAAGGGCAAACCCCTATAGTTAATTACATCTTAAATGACCAAAGTCACCTAAGAAGACTCTCAATAAAAATCAGGAAATATTATCTTCAAGGAGATTCAAAGGGTTGGACTTCTCAATGAGATCGGACGTAGAGGAGTGAAAGGGGATTGGTTCAAATTTGGAACATTTTGTTGTAGAGTCCAAAAGAAGAAGAATTAGGGGATGTCATGGATCAAGAGTGGAACCTCAGTGACTTCCCAAGCTATCCTAATGTTTGGCTTCAGTTTTGAGGAGAAATATTTAGGTGTTTCATCCTCCCAATTTTATTATTTAGTGCTTACATTCATGTGAAACAATTACAAAAATAGCCTGGAAGATGTGAGGATTTAGGTCATGACAG
>NW_018241283.1:141687-142079 GCF_001263595.1 Phalaenopsis equestris
TCAAGCAACCTCGAAGTCCTATGTATGGCTTTATTGTTGAAGTCTAAGGAAGGAAGATTGGTTTAGCTGGGGAAGACAGGTTTTGCTTTTAAAGATGATCGTGCTGCCCACCATGCTAGCTCCAAGGCTCCAAGCTCTTGATCGTGACGGGTTTGAGTTTTCTAGTGTCTCAAGTTATGATATCGAATCAGGTGGCCCTATGGTTGTAGTTCTTTAAATTTTATGGTGGCATGTTAAAGTTGATTAGAGCGACACTAGTTAGAATCCTAAGGTTCCCTTGTTCTGACGCCACTATTTTCTACTGGACTCACTTAATCCAAATGAACTTACTAAACTCAACTTAATGAGTTCCATAATTTTATTTAGACAGTGGGAAGCCTCGTTAGCCTCGT
>NW_018241283.1:142140-166228 GCF_001263595.1 Phalaenopsis equestris
ATCTTAATCGATAGAAAAGCCTTAATTTAGTTGAAATTTTTGTTTGGTTTTTTTTGCGATTAAATTTTAATATTTTGAATGTTGTGGCTGTTGTGGCGGTGAATTTTATCTTGGTTAATTTTAGTTTTAGTTTTGGTTTATATTTTGCGCTATCGTGATAGTTTTAGTTTTCATGCAGGGTGACATCGTTGTTTAGCATGCAAATTTGCAGGTATAAAAGTACAGTATGAAGGTACAAGAAAGACAGTGCTAAAAACTATAAAAACGTACATCAATAAGCCATGGACCAATGGAAATCCCGTTTTGGGCTCTCTATGTAGTGATCTTAGCTAAACCCTAGTCTAGGGCTAGTGGGTCTGGGAGACCACCTACATGAGTCTCCAAAAGATATCAAGGGACCAAAGCCAAGAAATTCTAGGTTTAGGGTAGTGAGTGATTGTCAGTGTAAGTGATTGCAAGTGAGTGCCTTAGCCCTAGACCAATACCCAGGGTCAACCCTAAGGTCCAGCAGTCCTAAGGGTGACTAATTTTGAGTTCCCCCATAATGACCCCACCTACTAAGTGCTAGAGGTTAGGACGAATATGTGGAACTTCAAGTTGAGTAAAGAGGAGTGTAGAATTTCTAATGGTGAGGGTTCCTTGTCTAGTTTTCTATGATAGACAATAGGAAAGTCCTATGGCTAGACCATAGGCTACTAAAGAGGAAAAAAATAAACCTCAACCAAAAGTGAGGTCAACATTTATGTGTGTTTGCATTTTGTTTAATTTAGTAGGATATTAAGTTTAAAAAGAGAAAATTAAAGTGTGTAATTTTAAAAAATTTTCATTATGTTGAGGTTAATCTTATTACAAAAATTTTGGACCCGGTCACAAACATTTGGCCACAACATTTGGTTTTGGCCACATAGATAACCCCCAGAACAATCAAAATTTTATAATTTTCAAATCAAGCGCTGATAAGCAATGTCAGGTTGCATAGTATGTCTTCAGGTATCATCCGTTGATTGGTAGCATGAGTCTTTCACCCCGGAAATCTACTAACTGGTAGGCTCCTCCTGCATAGACCTCTTCAAAGACAAATGGTCCCTCCCATGTTGGCTTAAATTTTCCACCTATCTTGTGGCGTGCAAGAATAGGCCTATTGAGCACGAGTACAAGTTTACCAACTTTGAATGTCCTTGGGCGGACTAATTTTTCATGAGCTTGTACCATCTTCGCCTGGTAAAGTTCTAGGTGTTTTTGTGCTTCAAGTCATTTTCCTTCCAAACTCTCCAGTTCTTCAAGTCTATGTTTTGCACCTTCATTTGTTGTGAGTTGGTTGAAAACAACGACTCTGAGAGATGGCGTCTGAATTTCTAATGATAGTACGGTCCCGGACCCGTACACAAGCATGTAGGGTGAACATTGAGTGGGTGTCCTGAGCGTCGTCCGGTAGGCTCACAAGGCTTTTAGTAACTTTTTGTGCCAATATCTTTTGTTTTCATCCATTATTTTCTTTAAAATATGTACCAATGTCTTGTGGAACTCCGAAACGGTAGATGATTTGGCTTTTGAAGAATTGAAGGATGTGCTGTGCCGTAACCTCTCATGTGCCGTAACCTCTCACCTCTCATAACGGTACTGCCTCTGCCCATTAGGAGAAATAATCTGTAGTGGAAAGTATAAATAGGTGTCCTTTGGAGGATGGAGGGTCTATTAGGTCCAACACTCAAATGACCATGAGGTGACAGTTGGGTGCAACACATTTGAGGGTTGGTGTAAGATCACTCCATGCACTTGGCACTGGTGACACCTTCTGGCTGTATCCATGTAGTCGGACATCATTCCTGGCCAATAATATCCAAGTCTCTTGATCTTCATTTTCATTGTTGGCCCTGACTGGTGAGCACCACACAATCTGGCATGTACTTCTTTGTCAATATTCTATGCCTCGAGTTTTCTTAAACATCGTAGCCACATCTAGTCGAACGATCTCTTGTAGAGGACGCCACCTACTAGAGCATATGATATAGCCCTTTTCATAATGTGATGTGCTTCAGATTTGTCCTTTGGAAGCTTTTCAGTATGCAAATATTCTATTAATGACTTGCTCCAATTTTCATTGATATCAGCAACTACATTTATTTCTTCTTCTTTTTCGAGTTCGTGTAGAGTTTTGATGACGATTCGTGATAGAACTTGCCTTCCATGTATTGTGATTTCAATGGAATCCTCTAGGGGACACGCGAGCTCCTTAGCAAGTTTTCCTTGAGCATCCACATGTGCATTATCTCCCCTAGGAATTCAGTAGAAAGTCACATTGGGGATCTGCTCCAGCAGCTTCATCATGTACTGATGGTATTCTACTAGCCGTGGTTTCAAAATTTTGTTTTGTCCGACGACTTGCTAGATGATGAGCTGAGACTCGCCATTGATGGCAATGTTTTTTATATCCATCAAGATTTCCAACTCCAATCCGGTGATTAAAGCATCATATTCTGCTTCATTGTTGGTGCTTGACTCTGTCAGGTGGTATGAGAACCTCATCATTCCCTGAGAACCTCATCATTCCATGAGAACCTCATCATTCCCTTATATGGCCTGATAAATATCAAACCAATCTCTGCTTTGCCTGATATAACTGTGCCTGATCCTTTGTCTTTTCTGGTTAACGAAGCTCCGCCGAAGTACATTTCATAGCATTGCGTGCTGGAGAATTCCATTTGTAATATTTGCTCATCTAGCAAGATGGTCGATGTTCTTATTGCAATTTGATATAACTTTTATTCCCTTTCATGTTATCAAGGGACAGATTCTAG
This sequence comes from Phalaenopsis equestris, assembly GCF_001263595.1. Lineage (NCBI taxonomy): Eukaryota > Viridiplantae > Streptophyta > Magnoliopsida > Asparagales > Orchidaceae > Phalaenopsis > Phalaenopsis equestris. Next base: position 144,939 of record NW_018241283.1, read on the forward strand.
CAGACACCCGGAGAGTGTTGGTTGGGTCATCAAATATTATAACGGATTAACTTTTGAAATTAGGGTAACCTTATGAGAAAGCATGTAATGTCTAAGCTTTTGAGCGGCAAAAATTAAAGTTAGACAATGCTTCTCAATAGGTGGATACCTTACTTCTGTCGGTATTAGATGAAGAATCAAGTAGTATAGTGTGTTTTCCTTACCCTCGTCATTAACTTGGGCTAAAAGGGCTCTAAGAGAGTCTTCTAAGGTCGTAGTTTAAAGTATCAATAGTTTTCGTGGGATAGGGGCTGCCAAAACAGGAGGGGTCATTAAGTAATTCTTAACATTCTCAAAGGTTTGCTGACATTTCTCTTCCCAAATGGATTTAGCATCCTTTATAATTAATGTCGAGAAGGACTGACACCTACCTGAGAGGTTAGAAATAAAGCGTCTCAGATATGCCAACTTCCCCTCAAAGGAATGTAGTTGTTTCAAGGTTTTAGGAAGAGGCATTTCCAAGATAGCATTAATCTTATCTAGGTTGATCTCGATTTCCTGATGACGGACAACGAATCCTAGAAACTTCCTAGAGGTAACGCCAAAGGCGCACTTTAAGGGATTCATTTTAAGATCATATTGTCATAACCGTTTGAACACGATCCTCAAATCATACAAATGGTCTATTTTTTGTTTACTTTTGATGACCAAATCATCCACGTAGCATTCCACTTGATTGTGAATGAGATCATAAAAAATCTTTTTCATTGCATGTTGGTATGTTGCTCAAGCGTTCTTTAGGCTGAACGACATCACTATGTAGCAGAAAATTCCAATCGGTATTCTAAAGGCTATAAGTGCTGCATCCTCGGGAGCCATCTTGATTTGGTTGTATTCCGATGATCCATCCATGAAGGAGAAACTTTCGTGTGTTGAGGCGATATCCATCATCATTTCTGGTATTGGTAGTGGAAACTCGTCTTTTGGACATGCTTTGTTCAAATCCCTGAAGTCGACACAAACACAGATTTGTCCATTTTTCTTCTTGACGGGAAAAATATTGGCTAACCATGTGGGGTATTGCTCTTCTTTTAAAAAGTTAGCGTCTATTAATTTCTTCACCTCGATGATGACTTGCTGCTTTATTTCAAGGTGCATTCTTCTGGGAGCTTGTTTTACTAGGGTCATATTTCTGTCCTCCCCGAGTTTATGAACTGCAACGTCTGCTACTGATAGTCCTAACATTTCATCATAGATCCATGTGAAGCAATCCTTAAATTCTGTTAACAGTTTGATCAATCGTAAAGGTTCTTCGTTGTTGAGTAGAGAACTTATAAATGTAGGTCGGGGCTGTTCTTCAGTCCCGAGGTTAATTTCCTTTAATTCATCAATAGTCGATTTAATTTCCTCTACAAATCATAGCGAAGCATCTTCTAGCAGTTGATCAATAGTCATCCTCTATGTCGAGGCAAACTTCTTCTGATTCACTAGTAACAACCATGCAAAATTCTGAATCATCGACTGGTTCGACTGTACCAAATCTAAGACCCTCTTTCGAGTTGAGAGTTTGACTTTTAACATTCTATAATTTTTCAAAAAGTTGTAATTTATCTTTGGCCATTTATTTTGGTAAGTGTCCCTGTTGAATTAACTTTTGTACACAAGGCAAAAAGTAACCAAAAGGCAATTCCATTAATTCATTAGGATCATCATCCAAGTTTACATGATTTTCAACATCAGTAGACGTAGAAGCACAGTAAAATTTGATCGGCTTCGAACCAACACAATGGAATTTTTTGACCTTTAAACTCTCGACCTTTTGAGGGAGGATCGAAGTAAGGGTCATAGCATTCATATAGTGGTTTATCCACTCATAGATTGTCTCATATTCGCTTTTCTCTGCATCTTCTAAGGATATCTCATACTTAGGTTTCTTCTATTTAGTCATTATATTTCATCTTTGAAACTGTCTTCATCACCAATGTTGATGGTTGGCCTAGTTTGTTCAACTATTAAGTTGATTCTTCCATGCCCACTTCCCCGGCTTCGACCTCTGGTTCACGTACTAAAAGCACCTCCACTAACTTGTTGTAAAGGAGTGGTGGAAGATCGCTGAAACGGAGTTGAATGGCTTCATCTTTGTAATTTTTCTGAATCTTCACTTTTATTTGTTGCAATTTCATAGGAGAAGACAATTTTCTTTGGAGGCGAGTAGTAGCCGACATCTTCATGAATACCAACTTTATGCACTGAAAACGACTGCAGATCTCCCTTGATGGAATGTTTTTGTCCCTTTTTGTAGTACTTAATGCATTGGTGTAGAGACGATGGAACCATGTTGTGTTCGTGAATCCACGGTCGACCCAGTAGAGCATTGAAAGAGGTCTCGACGTCGATGACATGAAACTTAGCGGTTGTTGCTAGTTCTCTGACCTTCATAAGTAATGTAATTGATCCAAGGGCTCTCTCTCCCTTTTGGTTGAATCCTCTTAACATCATTTTATTGACTGTAAGCTCCTGAGCTTTGATTTCCAAATAGGCCAATGTCCGTAGACTCATCAAGTTGAGGGATGCTCTAAGATCTACTAAAACTCTGGATAATAAAAATCTGTCGATGTTAACGGAGATGTAGAGTGGATGATTGTGGTCGGCGATACCAAGCAACAAATCTTCATCTATAAAGGTTACCCCAGGCTATTCTTTCAACGAACAAACTTCATCTGAGGATGTGCTGGCCAATTGGGCTAAGCAGATTTCTGGGTCAAGCAAAGCTGTAACCACAGACTCTCTCATCTCCTTTGATAGGATCAGAGCATTGTAGATGCTTAATTGGGCTGGCAACTTCTGGCAACTTCCTAAGATGAGACTTCCTAAGATGAGCCTCCAATTTTCTCTTGATTGTATGGATCTTCCACTGGTGGAGGTGGAGGTAGCTCTTCTCGAGTTACTATTTATTTTTCTTTATCCACTAGAGCAGTTCTCAGAGGTAACACTCTCCCGCCCTAAGTTCACTTATGTAATTTCTTCTTCTTGAGGTACCATTGTTGAATCTCCCGGTGTTTCCTTTTTATCGAAAAGATCTAAGTTGATGGCAAGCGGCGCACTGTGGTGCTCGAAAATTGGTTCCTCACTCTCAGTGTTGTCGTTTGCAGTATCATCGACATCTTCTTCAGTTTCGTTACTGAGTTCATCGGACTCAAGTACAATTTGAGGATCATTTTGAGAATCGAGATCAAAACTAGATTGGATAAAACAAGTTATGTTATCACTAGAAACAATTAAAACGTAGCCAAAATCACAATCATTATATTCATAAGACCCTGGAAGGGCACAAAAGATAAACATACAAAGTTAGGGGTTCGAGGACTTTCTTCCCCGAATCTGAAATAACTAATCTAGTAGAGGCAGCCATTATCCTACCCCAAGTGCTATCAATCATCATAGTGTTCCTCTTCTTCTTCTTCTTTGTCTTTGACGATGACAAATCTCCTGGTGAAATCTTCATCTCCGGCTTGGCAGGCTGAAGACTCTGAATGGAGGCTTGCTTTGATGCATTCTGGATTTGATTTAATATTTTCTTGGATGATTTGCTCCCTCCAACCTGCATTCCATCCATCTTTTCAATTAAATGCAAAAGATTATTTTGATGAATCCTGTATTTAGTTTAGGACCCTCTTGAGCTCATTCCAAGTCGTCCTCCATCCATTTTCTCCAGCATATGGATCAGTCAGAGAGATTGGTTCGGCCGAAATCATATTTATTGAACATTTTTTAGGTTCTTTTAAATATTCTTCTGGGATCATTATATTCCCTTCTTTAAGGTTCTTCTTGAACCAATCCTTAAAGATGAAACATTAACATTCTTCTATAGTAGTGTGCCCAAGCAACCTGTGGTATGGGCAATAATTCGGTTGATCCTTCTTGTTGACCTCTTCAGGTTTCTTTGCATTTGGTAGTATGAACTCAGACTTCTTCATCAGATTTCTGTACATTTTGCATACATCTTCATCTTTGAAAGAATACACCATTTTATTTCATTATGCCAGAGATATTCTCTTGTTCCCTATTTGAGGTGATCCTTCTTGAGGCAGTCGCTGGTTGGACTGGTTACTCTGTGTCTGAGCATTGTTTTGAGCGTGCTGTGATGAAGATTGTCGAGGATTTTTTGGATATATCTTCATTGGTTGCTTTCCTTTGTCGATGGTCACTACTGTTCCTGACTTCTTTTCAAACACTCTGGTTGCCTTGGACTTCTCGTGTGAATCCATATGTTTGCATTCTTCTTGAAGACTGATGGCTTTACTGAGTAGTTTCTCAAAGGATTTGATGGTGAGTCCCTTGAGCATGATAGCTACTGGCCAATGAATGCTTTTAAGTAAGAACTCAATTGCGTGATGTTCATGTAGTTGAGGTTCACACTTCATGCTAAGGTTTCTCCACCTCAAGATGTAATCCACTAAAGTTTTGTTGGGCTTTTATTTTTCCATCATGAGCTCTTCTATAGAGACATGGTGTTGCGCTCCGACAAATCTTTTCACAAATAATTGTTCCAGCTCGGCGAATATTTTAACTGACATGTTGGGCAAATCAACATACCAATCGAAAGCGATCCGGGACAATCTGTTGAAGTACTGTTGGAAGAGTAAAGCTTTGCTATTTCTTGTGTTGCCACAACTGGCTCGGAATTGTGTTATATGTTGTCTGGGGTGTTATATGTTGTCTGGGATTTTGTCTGGGATTTCCGGTCCGATCGAATATCTTAAAGTTTGGGGCCACGAAACTCTGGGGGAAAGGTGCGACATCAAATTCTTCTGGGTAAGGTCTACCCTTTAAAATCAATGCACCACCCTTAGATTGGGTTAAAGCCTCCCGAACTTGCTCGACCATTTGCTTAAATTCTTTCTGCAACATGGTGCTCGATGGAGAATCCTTCTTTGGTTGTTCATCTATGTTTGCTGAAGCAACTTCTCTTCTTTCATCTGTGATGTGTATGATTTCTGGTTGGTTGACCTCTAGAGAGGCTAATTGTGGTGCTTCCAATGGCCCTTGAATGGTGGCCATGGCATTCATGGCCGCGGCCATTTCTTCTATTCTTTTCTCCAGTTGGCTGACATGCTCATCCCTTAGGAGGATATCCTTACGCTGCTCATCTACGACGTTCTCTTCGACGAGAGGTTGATAATGAGAGGTTGAGCCTCGAGCGTAAATGTAGCAGCTCTGGTTTCATTTACATGGACATCCATGAAATCTACTTTGAGGTAATAATTATAATCAAAATCATCATCATCATCATCGATGAAAGATGTAGCGGCTGTGGTTTCAATGAAATGGACATCCATGAAATCTTCTTCGAGGTAATCATTATAGTCAAAATATTCATCATTGTTGTCGATGGAAACTCCCACTCCATTTTATCGAGCTAACTCGGTAATCTTAACTCTGAGCTTTTCCACATTTTCTTTGATTATTGATTTTTTTGATTATCTTAAGATCTGGAGGACCCTGCTGGACCTCCTCTTGCTCTTCCATCTCGCTGGCAATTATTGTGGCAATGTCAGATACTTTGGACCCTGGCTTCATTCCATCCTCTTGCCCTGCAGGCTTACTGGACTGTATCGGTACAACGACCTTAGATATTTATACCTTTTTCTTTGTTGATGATGTCTCAGGAGAGAGTGCCCTAGAAGAAACATTGGTATGTCAAAAGGAGTATGCTTCCCCTGGTGCAGACCGACTACACTACTAGGCAATTTCTTCATCTGTTTCTTTAGAATTTTAGGAATGACTTTGAAGTGGGTGATCGGTAGGATTCTCGGACCCAGTCTTGAATTAATCAGTCGATGACCTGTGGTCCTGCTAGCATTAGAATTTGTGGTGACAATAGAAGTGTTGACTCTGCTTCCCAAGCGGAACCAGAGGTGAATAAGAGTAGGCCAATTTTCAGTTGACTTCTGAGATCGTATGGCAGGTTTGACGTCCCTTAAAATCTCTTTCCTCATACAAGGGGAAATTGCATGTCTCAGTCGTTTAAGTAACTAATTAACTGAACAGCCCTCTTTGGTAGCTAGTCTCTGAAAAACTAAACTGACTCGGGTGATAGGAGTAGGTTTCTTTTTCTCCACACCCTGTCCATGAAGTGTCGGTAATGTGGTGGAAATTTTTTGGATACTCTCGTATCTATCAGTATCCATTAAAGGATGAAATCTACTTCCCAGCAGAAGTGGATATGTTTTAAGTCATCTTGACTCATCCTGGTGAGGATCTTCCTCAACAGGTATCTCCTTAGGAGCCTAGGCTTTAGTAGCCCTTCAAATAGCCCTTCAAACCCTCCTATTGCGGTTTCCCCTTTGAGTTCAGGTTAGCGGTGTAGTCTTTGAACTTGATCCGATTTCAAATACTGATGGTGGGACAGCTAATCCCTCAGTCAGATCTTTAATGATCATTACTTCTTTCCCCTTAGCAGGAGCAGGAGCAGGAGCAGCAGGCTTGGCAGTTGCCGTAGTGGAAACAATAGTCTTGGCCTTCTTATAAGAAGGGAAGTCCTGAAGATATTTTAGGTTGAATTCAACAGATGGCTCTTGAACTTCTGGAGTGGTGAATTTCATTATGGCGAATGGCGCCTTCCCGAGGATGACCTCGAGGTCTTCAAATCCGGCTCCGAACTTAATGGTAGGAGCGACATTGCAGGCTTCATGGCTTGTCGGCAAGTTGCAAGAAAAAGTCAGCGTTGGGTAGGCCATTGCAGCAGCTTTGAAACAAAAAGTTCTGAGGTCAGCTATACGGCCAAAACATTGTAATCTTAGTGCAAGCAGTTAAAATTAATATAGGCTGACCTTTAGACCGGGTAAGTCCTAGTTTTGGGGATTTTAAATTTTTCAGTAAAATGTAATTTAAAAGTAGAAAAATTTAATTAATATAAGAAAATTTAAAGCATGCGCAACACAACACTATTTGATTTAATTTTCAAAATAGCAAATCAAACTCAAAAGGGAGATGTGAATTGTTTAGGACCCAGTGCGGGACCCATTTTTTACACACAATGCCATGGTGGAACTAGTCCACCAACACACCTATTGGGGTTCCGACGCCACATGAAGATTAAAAAGTCCTTAATGGCCTCCTGAACCCCTTTGTTCAAAGGTGATTGAACAAACAGTCCTGAAGTCCAAGGAGTTGGTCATACTTTCCCAAGACAGAATTGGGTAAAGTTTGGGTAAAGTATGTCAGTATGTCAACGGAAAAAGAGTAATTTTGTCCAATAGGGACATTGACACATTACCGATGTGTGAAGATAATATTTCCTTATTTAAATGGAGAGAAAAACTTGTTCTCAGCGGAGTCACCAGAAGCTGTCGGCAGTATTTTGGTTGAAGGAGTTGCCCGTTAGAAGTTGCCGGTCACTAGAATTGAAATCCTATCGCCCCCTTTAGAAGAAAATTTTAATACACACACACACACACACACACACACAGTGTAAAGTGTGATACTCAAATTCTTAGGCGCATGAAGGATGATCAGGACTCGTATAATAGCATACGATCATTCCTCTTGAAAGCAGTTGTCTTACTATGAGAAATCAAATAAACTGAGAAACATATGACGTCCGTTTGGTCTGCAAAATCATTTTATTTGCCGATAATTTCCCCTATTTAATATGAAGAATTAAATAGGATTTATATTAAGTTGGGTTCGGAAAAACTTTTTATAAGGGCAAGCCCCTATAGTTAATTACATCTTAAATGACCGAACTCACCTAAGAAAAATCTCTATAAAAATCAAGAAATGTTATCTTCAAGGAGGTCAAAAGATAGGACTTTTCAATGATATGAGATAAAAAGGTGTGAAAAGGGATTGACTCAAATTTGGAACATTTTGTTTTTGGAATCCAAAGGAGGAAGAAGTTGGGGATGTCATAGATTCGGGGGACAACCTCGGTGACTTCCTAAGCTATCCGAATGTTTGGCTTTAGTTTTGAGGAGAAAGTATTTATTTGAGTGTTTCATCCTGCTAATTTTATTTGCTAGAGCTTACATTTGTGTGAAACGATAACACAAATGGCCTGAAAGATGTGAGGATTTAGGTCGTAACGAATGACAACCTCAAAATCTAAAATAAGTTAGGGCTTATATTGTACATCAGAGTTGTATAAAGGCCTAAAGATTAGGTGAGGATTTATGTTGTATAAGCAGACAACCTCGAAATCTTATGGCTTGTTGTTTAATTTTAAGGAAAAAATTTGGTTTAGTTAGGGAAGACAGGTTTTGCTGTTGAAGATGGTCTTGTTGCCCACCATGCAAGCTCCAAGTTCATCGTCATAATGAGTTTAAGTTTTCTAATGTGTCAGGTCATGATGTCAAATCAGATGGCCCTATGCTTAAAGTTCTTTAAATGTTATGGGGACTGTTAAAGTTGATTAGAGCGGCATCGGTTAAGTTCCCACAGTTCCCTCATTCCGGTACAACTATTTTCTATTGGATTCACTTAGTCTAAATGAATTTACTAAACTCAACTTAATGAGTTTCTTACTTTCATTTAGACTCGTTAGCACCTCGTTAGCAACCATAGGTTACCTCCTTCAAGGGATTTGAAAGAGACATCTTAATTTAGTTGCAATTTTTGTTTTGTGATGTTTGTGATTAAATTTTGAGTTATCTTATATTTTAAATGTTGTGGCAGTGAATTTTATCTTGGTTGATTTTAGATTTGATTTTGGTTTTGCATTTTAGTTTTGTGGCTATCCTAGCAGTTTTGGTTTTCATACAGGGTGACGTTGTTGTTTACCATGCAAGCTTTATAAGCATAAAAAGTACAGTATGAAAGTAGAAGAAAGACGACACTGTAAACTATAGAAAGCTTACCTAGCGAGTCTTCTCGTTCCACCACCTGAAACTCAAAAATACTTGTAAGGGCATTTTATATGAGGTGAGAAAAATAAAGTTCTGGTGATCTACCAAATCCTAAATCATATCTTGGTGGGTCCCTATTAACTTGATTAAAGATGATTTTTGTTAAGAAAAACATATTAAGTTTAGTAGACCTTTGAGGTATCCAACAGATCTAAAGAAAGAAGCAGGTTCATGCTTCCCTCTCACTGCCTAGTGAAAAGTCTCGAGCTCTTTTTAAACTTATTATGTTGCTTAATAACCCATTCTGTAAATACCTTTAATGCTCAATGAACATTGATGTCTCAATTATCACTACGAGTAGGGTATTTATCATTTATAATTTATTTTAAAAATTATGTGGGTGAAGTCTCTTAGAGGGGCAAGTTATTGTTGCTAAGACACTTGGCCATTTTTTTATCCGGTCTTGTAGTGTTCTTAAAGTTGTTCAAATTTTAATTATGTTCACTTTTCTAATCCTCATTTAACCAAATTTGATTTAGCCTAGGTCACTAATAAGCCCTTAAGATGTTGGGTGGATGTCTTAGTTATTTTTTAAAAAGGTTGAATCTTAAGTGGTGATGATTCATTTTTTAAAGTCATTTGAGCATTAAATAGGGGTGTTAAATTAGTGAGTTACCAACACCCAAAATCATACCCCTATGTCTAGGATCATTTATTTTGATAGACTACCAAATTTTAATAATTTAAGGAAATTTCAAATTTATCCTTTTAATTAAGAAAAGTGAGATCGGCTTCTACCAATTAATTCCTTGTGTTTCAATCATCCAAATATGTTGATTAGGATCAAAGGTTACCCATTTCCTCTTTCTTGACTTGAGCCTAAATATTAATTAAGGTTAAATTTCAAAAATTACATCTTTGCCCCTAAGGCTCTAATACTTCATAATTCATCAAATTTAATTCAAATGACTTTAGTATTTTTATGCCACCTCACTCATGGGTCAATTAAGACATCAGAGGAAAAAAATTTGATTTTTTCAAACTTTAATTTAATTTATATATTTATTTATATGCAAGAATAATATTTTTCAAAGAAAATTCTATAACTTAACCAAGGCAAAGCCTAATCACTTGAAATTCTTACTAGAGATATAATTAGGCTAGAGAAAAGCGTGGACCACATTTCATGTTTTTTTAAGTTTCATTTGAATTATTAGAATTATTTCAAGTTCTGGGCCATTTATTAATTATAAATTATTTTAAATGTAAAAAACTAAGTTTTATATTTTTATTAAATATCTCTAAGGTTAGGGAACCCATTGAAACAAATTTCACATTTTTCTAATTTTTTATTGAATTGTTAGAATTATTTTAGTGAAAATCCATTTTTAGCCTTTAAACATTATTTTAAGCTTCAAAATTCAATATCTTCACTTAAAAAATAATGAAAAATATTATAATTATTCTTAAGTGCTTGGGAAACAATTTAGAACATTTTCATAAATTTTATTATTTTTCTGATTTTTATGAATAAAGAATTATATTATTTTTGTGATTTTTATTATTTTTTAATTATTTAAATATTAAAGAATGGCTTAAAAATGAAAATTTATTTTGATTAAAAAATTATTTTTAGAAAATTTATCTGATCAGAGAGAACTCTAAAAAATAATTTTTATAATTTGTTGAGTTATATTTTGATTGTTAAAAATCATTTTAGTGTTAAAAACGACATTTAACTTAGAAAATCCATTTGAGTTATCAAATGAGCTTCAAATATTTTGAAATTTTTATGGGGATTTCTTTGAACTTAAAATTATAGTGGAGATAAAAACCATGTCATTTAGATGGTTTTGTTTCCCAAAATTAATTTTCTTTACATTTTAGGGTTTGTGCAAAGTAGGTACATTCTTAATGACTTAGATCATGAAACATTTTCCAAAGGTTTCTCTAGCCATAATAAACCTTCCAAAATTATCTTAGAATTTTCTAAGCAACATACTAATTATTATGATTAATTTATGCAAATAATAGACATAAACTTGAAAAATATGGATCTCTGTCTAGAGATCTCCTCTAACTTTGGAAAAATCAAAGGATGTTCCCTACGACAAAGGCAATAACAAGCCAAAATTTCAAGCGATGGTGAAATGTCTACATGTAGGAGAATTAAAAGACTCAAAATAGTGTTTATTTAATTAAAAATAAAATATGCATCACATAAACTTCAAATTATTTCCACATTATTCTCCTCTGTTCACCGAGCAAGAGGGTGTTTTTATTTTATTTTTGTCATTTTTTACACCAAGATATGAATTTTTAAAGAACAGACATTTAAATAAATCAAAAAAATACCCTATTTATTTATTTAAATGTGCGGCGCTTAATAGATCCTAGGCGGCTCCAAAAACACGCGTGTCGCGCTCTGGTTGGATGCCGCCATCCACGTAGCCGTTGACTCGACCTACGCATTATGAACCGAAGCGCTGTCCGGCTTAATCTCGTCCGTTGATGAGATAAACACGCGATCAGAAAGCTCCCCATCATCGTCCCCAAATAGGCTAACCCGAGAACCTTCCACAATCAAACCTTAATATTTCCCTCTAGACTTAACAAAATCTCTTGAGGTTTAGCCCTAGAGCTTCATCTACGCAAGACGAACCTATCTATATGGATTATACTGTATGAAATATAGAAAATACGTATTAAGAGTGAGAATAGGCTCGGATTAAGGTTAGAGTTCCATACCTATACCTGAGAGGCGAGGCCTCAATCAGATGGTGTAGTAGCTTTGATTTGTCCCAACGGACCCCAAGATGAAGTCTTGTGCGCTGGTTAATGGTCTAGGTTTAAATTCGACCAAGCTCGATTTCAGGTGTTGGTCAAGATCTTGGTTAGAGGCTATTTCAGAGAGGGCTTTTGTGGGGAATCAACTTCTTCCACTGTGGGGAAGGTGTGTGCACAGCTAATTGAAGTTTGATTCACTGTGGAGGTGTGGAGAGATCTGTCCTAATTTTTGGCAAAAAATTCAAGCTTAAAATTAAGTTTCCACAGTGAAACTCAGCGGGGGAAAATGGTTGGCTTGAACTAAGGAGGTCTTAGGGAGTCTCTGAGGACAGTTTGACAGAGTTTCCTTAAGAAAATTTCAGCTCTCGTTCATTGACCATGGAGGTGAGGTTTAAATAAAATTGGCTTAGGGTAGCTGTCGTGGCCTCCATTTGGGTGCAATGTGAAGCTTAGGTGGAGGGCAGAGAAGCTCTAAAGGTTAAGTAGGGCGAGCAGTCCTCTAGGTTTGAATTGTGTTTCAATTTTTGAGGTGGCTCACGATTTTGGTATTTTCCGGCCACTAGGCCTGCCAGCAAGGCTAGGAGAGGTGGCCAAGAAGTCAGATGAGCCAAGGGGAGGCTTAATTATGATTTACCCCCAAGGGTTAGTGATGATGAAGGAGATTTTGCAAGTTTGGTCCAAAAATGGATTAAAATCCCTTAATTTGGGGATCCATTGGTCCATAACAAGCTTTGGTGGATTTTGCATGGTTTAGGTTGGTCCCTAGGAGAAGTTTGGTGGTTGTGGAGACATAAAGTTGGTGGCTTTAAGGTGGCTAGGCAAATTTTGGTGCATTGGTCCAATATGGGTCCATGGTCCAATATGGGTCCAAATGTGGGTCCAAATGACCAAAGCTTAGGTTTGGGTTTGGCTATTCATTTGTTTGAGCCCAATTGATTGATCAAAATTGTGTAGATGATTGTAAATAATATTTTTTTGTGAAGAATTGAAGTAATTTTGAGTTCAATTGGATGCTCAATTTGAAGGATTTTGAGATTTTGGACAATTTGGGCATGTTGGACTAGACTTGAGCTTAGGTTTAGCTAGGCTTAGAATTTGGCTCCTTTCAATGCTCCAAATGATCAAGGGAAATTTTATGAAGATTTTTCATGAAGGAATGGAGTGGAAATTTTTGGGCGAAGACAATCAATTTGGTGGAATTTTGAGACATGGCCAATTTAGGGCAAAATTGGGGATTTTTTGGATTTGAGTTGAAATTAAATTAAATTGAGGCTTCCCCAAGTACAATTAAAATTGAAGTTTTATTTTTTAGAGTGTTATGAAGAGTTTAGGATTTAAATTGAGGCCAATGGAGTAGGCCATGGGGTTAAATTTTGTGGAACCAAGTCATAGGGCCAAAGTTGGGGTTTTGACTTAGATCTAAATTAGGCTCAAAGAATGGGCTAATTGAGCTTTGATTTGGTTTAGATTATTCATATAGAAGATTAATTTGAGCTTAGAATTGAAATTGGGGGAAATTGGGACCAAATTAATCGACATTTCAGGTAAATTTAGGGAAATTGGAAGGCAATTTGCGGGTTTTGGTAAAATATGGTAAAATTGGTCAAATTGGGTCATGTGATAGTTAAGAAGAATGAAATCGGCAATATTTAAAAAGTTTTGAAATTTTTTTTGTTATTTTTTAGAATATTTGAAATTTTGGGCCAAGAATGGGCATTTTGGTAATTTGGCAATTTTTGTTGATTTTGGGTAATTTGGATGTTTTCAAAAGATTTGAAATAATTTTTGAAAAAAAATTGGATATTTTGGGTAAATTTGGGAATTTTGGCCAAATTTAGGGTTTCAGGGGTACTTAGGTAATTTGGGGGAGTTTAGGGGGGAAAAGGCCTAGTTGGGTATTTTTAGTAGAATTAGGGTGTCAACCACCATAAATGAGCTATGGACCCATGGCATCCCCATTTGGGTCCTCTATGTACTGGTTTTAGCTAAACTCTAGCCTAGGGCTAGAGAGTTTAGGGGGCCATCTACATGAGTCTCCAAAAGGATTAAAGGATCAAAGTTAAGAAATTTTGGGTTTAAATTTTGTGAGTGATTGTGAGTGAGGTGAGTGCAAGTGCCTTAGCCCTAGACCAACACCCAAAGTCAACCTTAAGGGCAAGCAGTCTTATAGGAACTCTCCTTGGGCTCTCTTATAGTGCTAGAGGTTAGGACCATTATGTGAAACCTCAAGTTGAGTAAAGAGGAGTTTGAAATTTCTAATGGTGAGGGTTCCTTTTCTAGTTTTCTAGGAATAATCAACAGGAAAGTCTTATGGCTAGACCCTAGCCTACTAAAGAGGAAGAGCTAGACCTCAACCAAAAGTGAGGTCAACACTCCATTTTCCCACGAACAAACACATAGTCTTCAGAAGTCTCCTTAAAATTGGCATAGAAGTCCATCACTACACCATTAATTGCCTCGACAATAAAGTAACAAAAATTTTCCCATTACTGAGCATTGATTATTCTTTTAACTTCTCCATCTGGATTTTTAATTCCTCGATTGGGAATCACTTTTTTAGTTGTAAGTGGACTATTGAAACAAATGTTGGCTTTGTAATTGACAAATTTTTTATCTTAAAAATCCACCTCTCTCTCCTTTGCTCATTCTTGGTGCCATGGTAAATCTAAGAAAATTTGATAAAATCTAAATAAATTCCAAAAAATGTTGAAAATCACAATGTGGTACGTTTTAAACTTAAATCTACTAAGTTATAGTTCTTCACCAAAGGATTTTATCAAAATCTTCCAAAAAAGTTTCAAGATTTCAGATCTCGACAATGTAAGATAAATCCTTGATGAAAACAAAAAATTTAGAGTTCAAAGTGTAGCTCTTACCTAGAGAAGATGAAATCCGAACTTCGTTTTCCTTAAAATTGCCTCAAATCCGAGTATTAACAAGCCCTAGGTGCAAAAACTGGAGGTTGAAGGTGACTCAAAGGGTAGAAATGGCATTTTACGGTGCAAATCATGAATTTTTAAGGGTGTTTGGGTTGGTTCGGGTCGAGGGCGATGTCGGTACCCATGCCGGCGCCGTCGACACCAGTGGCAAAAAAACTCATTATTCTATTTTCACAAATTTTAATTTCTTTTCAATCTACTCCAAAGTCTATTTAGTCTTTTTCAACACTAATTTTCTTCTTAAAAATAATTCACAAACAAGCATTTTCACATACAACACCAAACTAACTTTTATATGTGAAAATACACTTTTCACAAATACTTTTTTCTTATCACACTTCCACATCCTTAAAGAAAACTAAATTATAATTCAGTGTCAAAGTCAAGTCACAACACTAGAATGCTGACACAAAACTATACACACAATCAAAGTCAATATAGTTCTAAGGCTAAGTAAAGTAAATCAAATCCACACAATTACATTAAAAACATAAGTATTTTAAAATAGTAGAGTGTCCAACTTCTTCAATTATTCTGCCTCATCTTCAGTACTTTCTCTTCCTCTTTCCTCTAATATAGACTGGTAATGGATATACAAATTGTAGAAGGGTCGGTACGGAAATTGACCAGTTGGTACGGAAATTGATGAAATTGATCAGTTAAATTTTCATTGATCCATCCATTTTTCTTAAACTTCTGCACCAATCCTGCTTCAATTGTTCCAATATGATAAAAGTTCTCCTTCATCCTCCAATCTAGGTGATCAAAAAGGTAGTTAAGATTTTCTATTGCATTCATAATACTCTGAAGTTCTCTTTCTATTTTCTTCATTCTTTTCTCCAAAGATTTTTAACTTTCAACGGTTTGTGGCATCAATGGTGTTGAAGCATGTGACGAATGATCTAAAATAATATCCAATGCTTCATTTCCATTCCCAATATAATTATCATCAATAGGAATCATGGGCTCCCATGGTGGTAATAATGGTAATAAAACTTTCTCCTAACTTTTATATGGAACTTGAGATTGACTGCAAGGTAGGACAATTGTGGAAGGATGCCCCAGTCGATATATTGGCCCATTAACAATAATACCCATAACGAATTTGAAAATAATCGACCCCACATCAGTGGGTTTTTTTGTTTGAATGCAATAGTTTAAAATGACACTTTCTCTTATAACTGTACTAATCTTCATGGTAGGAAGTAATCTTGCATATATGAAGAAACGTCATTGTTTTGATATTGGATTAAGTATTGAAGCAGAGAAACTAAAGTATCCCTCATCTCTGATTTCCTAACTATCATTTTCATCCGTCAGAAAATTATATACATCTTGCATCATATCTCTCTTTGGGATAAAATTTGTATAATGACAGATTAGAACATTTTCTATCATGTACAAATCATTAATTTTAGTTGGAGTAAATGGTATAGCCTTACCTCGAACGAAGACGACTCCTTGGGTAATTCCATATAAGTTTGCATAGATTCCTTTACTACTGGTACAAAAACTACAGCGATAGTGTAGCATAGAACTTCCCAACACCTTTGTACAATGATTTTCTCAATCTGTGAACTTGGATTACTCAATCCATGATTGACAAAGTCTCTCTCTTTGATAAGTCTCTTTTTCGTAATGACTTTCTCGTATAATCTCTATGTGTCAAAACTGTTAAACTTTATTTTTCTAAAAACTCCATAACTTGAACTATTTCTGGCATTAAAAGCAATAGAATTCAAAATTAGGAAGCTTCTGGGCGTCCAAGGCAGTTTTTAGGCCTTTAAAAACACCTCCCGACAGTTATTTAGGAGCAAAATCCCGCCAAAGTTTGTCGAATTCACTATGGACGTGCGAAACTGCTCGGGACGTCGTCGGCGCCATGGTCCATTTAGCGGGCGTCGTCAATGTCAGAGGATAAAATCGCGTCTTTTTGTTTTTTTGTTCAATTTGATTCCAAATTTTTCTCCAATACCAATATTTGTCTTAATTTATGATATATAATATTGTGTAGGATTCAAAAATATTATTATTTTTTAATACATAAAAAAACTTATTAAACAAAATAGTAATATATAGATATATAGATTTATATATGGGTTGCCTCCCATAGAGCGCTTGATTTAACGTCGTCAGCGCGGCGTACCATTGTTTAGTCATGATGGCTTAACATCAAAACTTATTTAAATAGTGGTATGTGTCATTCTTAATAATGTTTCAATCGATGCCCATTAACATTAAATATTTTTCCAGTTTTAGGATCTTTAATAACAATAGTTCCATAATGATAGACTTTAATTAATTTAAATGGTCATAACCATCTGGATTTCAGTTTTCCTGGAAATAATCTCAAGCTTGTATTATATAATAAAACTTCTTGTCCAGGTTCAAACTTCTTAATAATCTTTCGATCATGTCATATTTTTATTTTCTCTTTATAGATTTTTGCATTATCATATGCTTTATTTTTAATCTCCTCATGTTCATTGAGTTGCAGTAAAAATTTTCTCACGAGCATCATTTAGATTAAAATTAAATTCCTTAATAGCTCAAAATGTTTTATGCGCCAACTCTACTGGTAAGTGGCATGTTTTTCCAAAAATAAGTCTATATAGGAACATTCCTATAGGAGTCTTATAAGCAGTTTTGTATGCCCATAATGCAGTATATAATCTAGCAGACCAATCAAATTTATAAGGATTTACAGCATTTTCTAAATTTTCTTTTATTTCGTGATTTCATATTTGTGCTAGACCACTGGTCTGAGAATGATAAGCAGTAGAGAATCTATGCATAATATCATATCTTTAATGAACTTCTTGATTCTCTTATTCTTAAAATGGGATCATCTATCAATAATAATTACTCTCGACATTCCATATCTTGTAAAAATATTTTTATTTAAAAACTTAGAAACACTTTGAGCATCACATTTAGATACAACAACAGCTCCAATCCATTTGGGCATATAATCTAGCAAGTAACATATATAAATTTCCAAATGAAGGTATAAATGATCCCATAAAATCTAATCCCCACACATAAAAAATTTCAACTTTCAATGTGTAATTTAGAGAAATTTACTTTCTTCTAGAAATATTTACTACTCGCTGACATTGATTACTTGTTTTAATATATTCATTAACATCTCTAAAAAGAGTAGGCTAATAAAATCCAGCTTGGAAAATTTGATATGTAGTTCTATTTGTTCCAAAATGTCCTCCAAATTCAGAATCATAACATCTTTCAATTATTTGTTGAGTTTCTTCATAAGGCACACACCTTCTAATAATTAGATCTTTACAATGTTTATATAAATATGGGTCATCCAAAAAATATAAACTTGAATCATATATAAGTCTCTTAATTGTTGATTCTTAATATCTGGTGGTAGAATATCACTTACAATATGATTTACTATATCGGCATAGCATACCACGGTATATTTATTTCCATGGTATATCAATTTCATCAATATTATATAATTGTTCATTAGGGAAATTTTCTAAAATTTCATTTGCAAAATAAGTTAATATTTCTTTTTCTAGTCTAGAAAATTGATCAGCTATTTGATTAATTTGATTATCATTTCATTTGATTATCATTTCCCTTTCTATCAACTACCATAAAATCAAACTCTTGCAATAGAAGTATCCACCTAGTTAATTTTGGTTTAACATCCTTTTTTTGCATTAAGTATTTGATAGCAAAATGATATATATGCACTATACATTTGGTTCCAATCAAAGTAAGGACTAAATTTATCAAAGGCATAAACAATAGCTAATAACTCTCTTTCAGTACTAATGTAATTAATTTAAGCATCATTTAGAGTTTTACTAGCATAATATATTACTTTAAAAATTTTGTTGTGCCTTTGTCCTAAAATAACTCCAATAGTATAATCATTAGCAACACACATTATTTCAAATAGTTTCTCCCAATCAGGTGGGACTATTATAAGTGCAGGGATTAATTTTTCTTTCAATAATTCCAATGCTTTTATGCATTCCTCATTAAAATCAAATTTTGTAAATTTTTCTAAAAGTTGGCATAATGGCTTAGTTATTTTTGAAAAATTTTTTATATAACGTCTGTAGAAACCAGCATGTCCTAAAAAATTTCTTACCCCTCTGACCGTAGTAGGAGGTGGTAATTTTTTAATAACTTGAACTTTTACGGTATCTACTTCCATGCCATTTTCAAAAATTTTATTCTCAAGTACAATTCTTCCTGCAACCATAAATTGACATTTTTCTCAATTTAGTACAAGGTTGATTTTTCCACATAATTCTAGAACTTTTTCAAAGTTATTTAAACGTAATTAAAATGAAGTCTCAAACACAGAGAAATCATCCATAAATACTTCCATTCCATGTTCAATCAAATTATTAAAAATTGATATCATACATCTTTGAAATGTTGCAGGTGCATTGCATAGTCCAAAAGGCATTCTACTAAAAGCAAATGTTCCATAAGGGCTTGTAAATGTTGTGGTGTCTTGATCCTCAGAAGCAATTGAAATTTGATGATATCCGGCATATCCATCTAATAACTAGTCATATTTGTTTCCAGCCAATCTATCCAACATTTGGTCTAAAAAGGATAAAGAAAAGTGATCTTTCCTGGTGGCCTTATTTAATTTTCTTCAGTCTATACAAATTTGCCAACCAGTAACTTGTCTTATTGAAATTAATTCATGTTTCTCATTTACTTCAATGGTCACTCCTCCTTTCATTGTAACACAGTGAATTGGGCTCACCCAAGCACTGTCTGAAATACAATATATAATTCCAACATCTAACCATTTTAAGATTTTTTTTTTAACAACCTCTTTCATTATTGAATTTAATTTCCTCTGAGGATCAGCTTTAGGTTCGTATTGTTCATCTGATATAATTTTGTGCGTACAAATAGAAGGACTAATTCCTTTAATTTCTGCTAAAGTTCATCAAAAAACCTTTTTATATCTTTTTAATATTTCTATTAATTTCTGTTCTTGAATTTCCATTAACTCAGAAGATTTAATAATAGATAATGTAGATGAATATCCAAAAAACACATATTTTAAATGGGCAGGAAATACTTTGAGTTCAAGTTCAGGTGGTTTAATACTTGAAAGAACAAGATTTTTATTATCATTTTCCAACAAATCTAAAGTTTCAAATTTGTCCTAAATATTATCTAAATTTTTTCCTTTAATTTCATTCCTATTCTCACTAAATTCTTCTTGCCTTAATTTTGCTTCAAACTCTTTCATAAATTGCTCATTACTTAGATAATCAGTAACTTCCATCTTAAAACATTCATTGCCTTTTTCTATTGAAGGATATTTCATAGCTTTTGCAATATTAAATGTTACTTCTTGATCATTAACCCTCATTATTAATTCTCTTTTTTGTACATATATCACAACTCTCTCTGTTGTAAGAAATGGTCTCCACAAAATAATATGAATCTATTTATCTTCATCCATATCTAGTACTATAAAGTCTACATGAAAAATAAATTTATCCACTTTTACTATTTATCTTCTATAAATCCTTTAGAATAGGTTATTGATCAATCAGCTAATTAAAGAGTTATAGTAGTAGGGAAAATTTCTCCTAAATCTAAACATTTAAAAATCGATAGAGGCATAAGATTGATACTCGCTCCTAAATCACATAAAGCTTTTCCATAAAATTTTTCACCAATTGCACAAGGTATAGTCAAACAACCAGAATCTGTAACTTTTCAGGAAGTGTTTTCTAAATAATAGCGCTACACTCTTTAATAAGTGCAACGGTCTCATGATCTGCAAACTTCCTCTTCTTGTTTAGTATATCTTTTATAAATTTTATAAATTTCACATATTGTTCCAAAGCCTCAATGAAGGAATGTTTATCCTTAACTTTTTAAGGATTTCCAAATTTTAAAAAAAAAAAAAAAAAAAAAAAGAGGTATGTCTTTATTCTTCTTCTTTAGTCGTTGAGGAAACAGAGGTAATGGGGTTTTTAAGGAAACTTGTGTTTGTTCATTTTCATTATGGTCACTTTCCAACTCTTCCTTCTCCTCATCAACTTCAGTTTCTCTTTGGATTCTTGTTTCAACTTCTTGTCCTCTTCGTAATTGAATAGCTTTAATTTTCTCCTTATTTTGATCTTTGGCATTAACTTCCACAGTACCCGGAATATTTTCTGAAGGTCTATTGCTAAGTGCAGTAGCAATATGTCCTAATTGATTTCTAATATTTCTAATAGCAACCCCTTGATTTTGTATTTTATTTCCCAAATATAACATTATTTCTTCCATCGTTAACTTCTTTTCCTTAACTTGTGAGTTAGGGTTAGAGTTAAATCCAGGAGGATAATAATATCGACAATTAGGATTTTCTTGGTTGTTTAAATTTCCTGAGGGGTTCATTGAATAGGTATAATTATTCCAACCAAAATTAGGGTGATTTTTCCATCCAAGGTTGTAATAGTTATAATTATTCTCAAATGGCCAGCTAAGCTCCTCATTGGCCATTTTCTATAAAATCCACCCCACGGCCATGAATAGGGGTGTGGTAAAAATTTTTCACCAAGGGCCTTCCAAACCTCTCTGAGAGCTTCTCTAAGAGTTCCTAAGTTCAGTCCAATCCATTTCCCCCTCTCAATTCCACCACAGAGAGCCAATTTTGAGCTCAAATCCTTGCCCGAAACCAGGACAAAACCCAATCTCAACCTACACAGCACAAAACCTCAAATTAATTGGC
>NW_018241283.1:169930-178448 GCF_001263595.1 Phalaenopsis equestris
TTGGTTTCGCAGACCAAACGGATGTCATAACTTTCTTTAGTTTATTTGATCGAGCCTCACTCTCAATTCTTGCGTTCATCCTTTGGGATAGATACAGAATTTGAGGTAAAG
Organism: Phalaenopsis equestris; assembly: GCF_001263595.1. Lineage (NCBI taxonomy): Eukaryota > Viridiplantae > Streptophyta > Magnoliopsida > Asparagales > Orchidaceae > Phalaenopsis > Phalaenopsis equestris. The sequence goes on from NW_018241283.1 coordinate 170,042, forward strand.
TGCTCTTCCATTTAAACTATGAAAATTATGGGGTCAGTTTGACTTCATCTTTTTCAAAACTAATTTTTTTTTTTTTTAACATCCTTCCGAAGCGGGCAACGGGATTTCAATTCCGATGACCGACAGCTTCTTACGGGCAAACCCCACACCAAAAATAGTGCCGACAGAATGTCATTTCAAAACAACTTATGAAGAAAAAACAGAAGTAAAAGATTTGGAAAACGAGCAAGAAGAGGAATTATTTTGATGTGAAGAACTTTTTTTAAGGAAGATTCAAACTATGTTCGAGAAAGTTTTGAAATTTTGGACACAATAGACAAAAATAAATCATTTTGTCCATATAAATCATTTTGTAATAAATCATTTTGTCCATTAATTGAAAAACCTACAAAACTAGATTTGAAGTTACTTCCTGAACATTTAAAATATGCCTTTTTAGGAGATTCCTCTACTTTACCAGTTATAATTTCCTCCAAATTAATGATGGAAGAAAAAGAAATTAATTTCCTCCAAATTAATGATGGAAGAAAAAGAAAGGTTGATGAAAATTTTGAAAAAATTAAGAAAGCATTTGAATGTACAATTGCTGATATTAAAGGAATCAGTCCTTCAATTTGTATACATAGAATTTATATGGAACATAACTACAAACCCAAGGCTCCTCAAAGGAGACTGAATCCTGTTATAAAAAAAGTTGTTAAGAAAGAAATTTTAAAGTGATTAGATGTTGGAATTATCTACCATGATTCAGATACTGCATGGGTTGGTCTAATTCACTGCGTTCCTAATAAAGGAGTAACTGTAACTGTGAATGAACATAATGAATAAATACCTACTAGATAAGTTACAGGGTGGCGATTATGCATTGAATATAGAAAATTAAATTTTGTCAGTAGGAAAGATCATTTTCCATTACCCTTTCTAGATCAAATACTAGATAGACTAGCTGGGCATAAATACTTTTATTTTCTGGATGGATATACTGGTTATCACCAAATACAAATATCTCCTGAGGATCAAAAGAAAATAAATTTTACCAGTCCTTATGGTACTTTTGTTTTAAAATGATGCCCTTTGGTTTATGTAATGCCCCTGCTATATTTCAAAGATGTGTGATGATAATTTTTTGTGATTTAATTGAAAAAGGGATTGAAGTATTCATGGATGATTTTTTCAGTGTTTGGAACTTCATTTAACTCATGTTTAAAACATTTATCTAAAGTTCTTAAGCACTGTAAAGAAATAAATTTTGTCCTTAATTGGGAAAAATACCAATATATGGTAGCAAGAGGAATTGTATTAGGTCATCAAATATCAGAAAATGGTATGGAAGTAGATCCTGCTAAAATTCATGTGATCGCTAATTTACCTTATCCAATAAAAGGTAAGGAAAATTAGGAGTTTTTTTAGGACATGCTCGATTCTACTTGCAATATATTAAAGACTTTTCAAATATTGCTAAGCCTTTATGTCATTTACTGGAAAAAGATGCAATTTTTAATTTTGATTAGGAATGCTTAAAAGCTTTTAATTTATTAAAAGAAAAAATAATCACTCCATCAATTATAGTTTCACCAAATTGGGGGAAAACCTTTTGAATTAATGTGTGATGCTAGTGATTATTCTGTAGGAGTTATTTTAGGACAAAGATATGATAAAATTTTTAAAGTAATTTACTATGCTAGTAAATCTCTTAATGAAACTCAAATCAATTATACAATAACTAAAAAAGAGTTATTATCAATAGTATATGATTTTGATAAATTTAGATCATATTAATTGGAACTCATTGTGTAGTGCATATAGATCATTCTGCTCTTATGTACTTAATGAAAAAGAAGGATGCTAAACCTAGACTTATAAGATGGATTCCTCTTTTGGAAGAATTTGATTTTGAAATAGTAGATCAAAAGGGGACTAAAAATTAAATTGCTAATCATTTTTCGAGGTTTGAGTTAGAAAAACCACTCTATTTTGAAAAAGAAATTAATGAGTGGCATGTTCCATGGTATGCCGACATTGTAAACTTTATTGTTAGCGATATTATACCCTATGGAATGACATACCATCAAAAGAGGAAATTTATTTCTTATTTCTGAAGCTAAGACTTACTTATTTTTAGGATGACCCATTTTTATATAAACAAGGAAAGGATCTAATTATTTAAGGATGTGTACCATTAGAATAAACTTATGAAATTATTAAAAAATGTCATAATTCTGATTTTGGGAGACATTTTGGTGCTGATAAAACAGCATACAAAATTTTACAATGCATACAAAATTTACAAAATTTTACAATCTGGATTCTATTGATCTACATTTTTTAGAGATGTTAATGCTTATATCTAAACTTGTCATAGATGTCAACGAGTAGGCAATATTTCTAGAAGAAATGAGATGCCCCTCAATTATATGCTAGACGTTGAAATATTTGATGTTTGGGGATTTGATTTCATGGGACCATTTATACCATCTTTTGAAAATTTATATATTCTCTCAGCAGTGGACTATGTATCCAAATGGATAGAAGCTATTGCTTTACCTCGATGTGATGCTCAAAGTGTTGCAAAATTTTTGAAAGCAAACATATTTTGTAGATTTGGGATGCCGATAGTTATCATTAGTAGATTTGGGATGCCGGGATGCCGATAGTTATCATTACTGATGAGGGAACTCATTTCATAAATGCCATAATGAAGAAGTTACTATTGCTTATCATCCTCAGACAAGTGGTTTGGTTGAATTATCTAATCAAGAAATTAAAAGAATTATGAAAAAAATCTGTTAATCCAACAAAAATGAATTGATCAATCAAACTTAACTATGCTTTGTGGGCTTATAGGATTGCATACAGAACTCCTATAGGAATGTGTCCATATAGGCTAATATTTGGGAAAGCGTATCACTTACTAGTTAAACTTGAGCATAAAGCATATTGGGTGACTAAAGAGTTCAATTATAATATGAATGATGCTGGTGAGAAAAGATTATTGCAATTAAATGAGCTTGAAGTGATAAGGAATGAATCTTATGAGAGTGCCAAGATTTATAAAGAAAAGATGAAGATGTGGCATATTTAGTATAAGAGAATAAGACTATAGTTAATTATTTAAAGTAAAGAAAACTATATTTTGAAATACTAAGAATCTTAGAAATTCATTTGAGAAGAAAAGATTGTGACTCAATGATGTACAAGTTATGAAATACTTATAAGGTAAAGGAATGCTTTGAGTTTCAAATTTAGGGAAAGTAAAGGCTATTCAGATATAGTAATCTTCACTTGAAAAAGAAAAAGAAAGGATCGACAAAAATCCCTATAAAGAAAAGAAAAATATATATGATTGAAAGCAATCCAAATGAAAAAATATATATAAGTGAGGAGAAGCTTGAGGAGATGCCTAATCAAAAATTGGTTTCACTTGGACCTACCTAAAGGGAAAACCTAAACATAATCCTGAACTTATATTTATGGAATAGCATCTTTTACTAGTAATTTTCTCATGAAATTCCTATCATTTGAATAGTTTAAGTGACGAATAGTTTAAGTGACTTGATATTTGATATTACAACATATATTCATTCTTGAAATGAATAGAAAACTAGAACTCTTAAACTTGATAACTATATATTCACTTATTGTTTGTCGTGCCCATTAGAGTGTAGAGAGTGGTTAGTATTGTGAGGAATTCTTCGAGAGATTGTAAGAGTGGAAGGAAAGTGAGAGATTTCTTCCTCCTTGCCGCTTCAAAGGAGAATTCTATGTGCTGTAATGCTGTAAATAAAGTTAGAGAAACTTTGAGGAGTTTAGAGAAACTTTGAGGAGTTTTAAACTTTGAGGAGTTTTCTTGGGGTAGAATTAGAGATAAGTTGTATTTACTTATTAAAAATTGTATGAATTTGCTTTTATATAGAAATTCTAAATTTTCTCGTATCATCTCAATGAAATCTGAGTAGTTTTCTCTGTCTTTCTCCTTATCTTGAGATTTTGTGAAATGGTGATTTGAATTGGTTGTGCTATGAGAATGTTAAAGAAGTTGTGATGATCTTTTCACTTCAATCTTAATTTACTTTCAATTTGGCCAATTGATTTGTTAAAAGATGTTGAGTTTTACAACTAAAGTGAATGTTACATCCAAGATTTAGGGAGGTCAAAGTCCTTGAAAGTTGGGTGCAAATAAATAGGGAAATAAAAATTATCGGGCGTAGAATTGGAGATTTTAGAATGATAGACTAAAATCCTCAATTCAGTCCTATCTTTTGGGTGCTGAAGTGTAGATGTTAGCCCTCAGGCAAGGGGAACATGAGAGCTCCGAACTGAGGGTCGGTATCCTCCCAGCCTAGCCGCGGATTCAGTAACCAAGCATAGGATTAGTCAACGTTCTTTATACCTGGTCCAAAGGGTAAAGAATAGGTATGCTCTTATTTGACACAATACAATTTGAACTAATTCAATTTATTCATTCACTTAAACTTCTTGACAAGGAGAATGATGCTTTCTTATATATTGAACTTCACATTAGAAACTTTATTAGTAGAATTAGTTAATTAAGAATTTATTAAAATTACATTTTTATTTTAATTGCCTATTAGTGAAAAATATGCAATTTGAACTATATTGTTGGGATTAAGTATTGATTTTTTAAATCTTAGTTCGTAGCCTCTAATATTACTCCCTGTGAGATAGATATCCATGACTCCATTAGAGCTCTGTATTACTTGAGTGATACGTATACTTGCGTTGATAAGTGTGACTTTATAATTATTGAATATTTTATACACATCTTTATCAAATTTATAACCGCTGTCAAGTTTTTGGTGTCGTTGCTGAGGATTTAAATCTTCTAGCAGCAGTATCAAATTCTTGTATTTTTAAGCATATATAAAGTCGCTGTCAGGATGAAAATTCCAAAGTCATTTGAATTAAATTTGATGATTTATGAAGTGATAGAGCCTTAAGTGTAATTTTAGAAATTTAGCCTTAATTAACATTTAGGATTAATTCAAGAAAGGGAAATGGGCAACCTTTGATCTTAATTAACATATTTGGATGATTGAAACATAAGGGATTAGTTGGCATAAACCAATCTCAATTTTTCCAATTAAAGGATAAATTTAAAATTTCCTAGACGATTAAAATTTAGGAGTCTACCAAATTGAATGATCCTAGATTTAGGGGTATAGTTTTGGGTGTTAATAAATCACTAATTTCATACCCCTATCTGGAGTTCAAGTGACATTCAAATGTTTTGATGATGAACTATTGTCATTTAAAATTTATTCTTTTTCAAAATGACTAAGACATCCATCAGGATCTTAAGGGCTTGGTGGTGACTTAAGCTAAATCAAATTTGGTCAAATGAATTTTAAAAAAGTGAATAAAAGTTGAACACCTTTGAAACACTACAAGCCCTAGTTAAAACCAAAATTGGCTAAGTGTCTTAAGAACACTAACATACCCCTTTAAGGGTCTTCACCTGCATAATTCTCAAATTTAAGAATAAATAATAATCACCCTACTCTTAAGGATAATTGAAACATCATTATTCATTGAACACTAGAAATATTTACAGGGCGGATTATTAAGCAACATAATAAGTTTAAATGAGCTTGAGACTTTTCACCAGGCGGTGAGGGGGAAGCATGGTCCTGCCTTTCTCTCCTGGCTTGTTGGATACCTCGAAGGTCTACTAAACTTGATATGTTTTGCTTAATAAAATCATCCTTAGTCAAACCATTAAGGACTCACCAAGATATAATCTAGGAACCTTATTTTCCCCGCTTTACATAAAATTCCCTTACATGCATTTTTAGTTTCAATTGAAGATGACGGGAAGACCATCCAGGTATGCTTTTATTGTGATTTATTTGCCTGCATTTTTTGGTTTCCGGTACTTTTTTTAGTACATTACTGTACTTACTCACTTGCATGTACAACCAAAATATGAACTTGCATGCTAAACAATGATGTCACCTTGCATGAAAACCAAAACTACTAGGATAGCCTCAAAACCAAACCAAAACTAAAATCAACCAAGATAAAAATCACCTCCACAACATTCAAAATATAATAAAACTCAAAATTTAATCACAAACATCACAAAACCAAAATTGCAACTAAAGTAAGACGTCTCTATCGGATGATCAGGAATCCCTCGGAGGAGGTAACCTACGGTTGCTAATGATGCTTCCCACAGTCTAAATGAAAGTATGAAACTCATTAAGTTGAGTTTAGTAAATTCATTTGGACTAAGTGAATTTGATAGAAAATAGTGATACCGGAATGAGGGAACCATAGGATCCTAACCGGTGTCGCTCTAATCAACTTTAACATGCCCCCATAAATTTTTTAAAGAACTCCAACCATAAGGCCATCTGATCTGACATCATAACTTGACACACTAGAAAACTTCAACTCACCACGATAAAGAGCTTGGAGCTAGCATGTTGGGCAGCACGACCATCTTCAACAGCAAAACCTGTCTTCCCCAGCTAAATCATTCCTTCCTTAGAATTAAACAAACAAAGCCATAAGACTTCGAGTTTTTTTGCTTATGCAACATAAATCCTTATCTCATCTTTAGGCTTTTGTATAGCTCTGCTGTATAATATAAGCCCTAACTCGTCTTAGGATTCGAGGATGTCGTTTGTCAGGACCTAAACCCTCACATCTTTCGGGCTATTTATGTGATCGTTTCACACAAATGTAAGTCCTAAACTAATAAAATTGGCAGGATGAAACATTTAAATAATTTTCTTCTCAAAATTGAAGCCAAACAATAGGATAGACTAGGAAGTCACCGAGGTTCTCCTCTAGATCTATGACATCCTCTAGTTCTTCCTCGTTTGGATTCCACAATAAATGTTCTAAATTTGAGTCATTCCCATTTCACACCTCTTTGTCCGATTTTGTTGAAAAGTCCTATCCATTGACCTCTTTGAAGATTATATTTCTTAATTTTATCGAGAGTTTTCTTAGGTGACTTTGGTCATTTAAGATGTAATTAACTATAGGGGCTTGCCCTTATAACTATAGGGGCTTGCCCTTATAGGAAGCTTGTCCAAACCTAGCTTAATATAAATTTGTATTAATTATTTGTATTAAATAGGGGAACTTGTCGGCAAATAAAAAGGCTTTCGCAGACCATACGGATGTCATATATTTCTTAGTTCATTTGATCGAGTCTCATCCTCGAGTCTTGTATTTATCCTTCGGGATAGATACAGTATTTAAGGTATAGTGCTCTTTCATTTAAACTATGCAAAATATGGGATCAATTTGAATTCATATTTTTCTAAAACTTATATATATGTGTAAATTAAAATGTCCTTCCAAAGCGGGCGACAGGATTTCAATTCTGGCGACCGACAGCTTTTTACGGGCGACCCCCCAAACTTTCTTAACCAAAATTGTGTTGATAGGAACAAATTAAAGCAATTCAATTATGAAGTAGAAAAGAAATTGAAACAAGAATCCAAAGAGAAACTGAAGTTGATGAGGAGAAGGAAGAGATGGAAAGGGACCATAATGAAAATGAACAAACACAAGTTCCTCAAGAAAAACCATTATCTCCATTTCCTCAACGACTAAAAAAGAAGAATGAAGAAAAAAAAAGTTACAAAATTTTTAAAAATCCTTAAAAAGTTAATGTTAAACATTCATTATATTGAGGCTTTGAAACAAATGCCAAATTATGTAAAATTTAAGAAAGATATACTAAACAAGAAAAGAAAGTTTGCAGATCATCAGACCTTTGCACTTAGTGAAGAGTGTAGCACTATTATTCAGTAAAAGTTTCCTGAAAAATTAAAAGATTCTGGTAGTTTTACTATACCTTGTGCAATTTGTGAAAATTTTTATGGAAAAGCCTTATGTAATTTAGGAGTGAGTATCAATCTTATGCCTCTATCAATTTTTAAACATTTAGATATATGAGAGATTTCCTTACTATTGTAACTCTTCAGTTATTTGATCGATCATTAAGCTATTCTAAAGGATTTATAGAAGATATATTAGTAAAAGTGGATAAATTTACTTTTCATGTAGAATTTGTAGTATTATTGTTGACCTCACTTTTGGTTGAGGTCTAGAAATTTCTTTAGTAGCCTAGGTCTAGCCATAGGATTTTCCTATAGACTAGTCTTAGAAAACTAGAAAGGGTACCCTCACCATTAGAAACTCAAAACTATTCTCTTTACTCAACTTGAAAGTTCCACATATTGGTCCTAACCTCTAATATTAAGTAGGTAAGATCATTAGGGGGGAAGCTCAAGAAGAATTCCTATAGGGCTACTTGGCCTTAGGATTGACCCTGGATGTTGACTTAGAACTAGGGTACACCATATCTTCACAATACATTGGTCTATGACTCATTCAGAATGGTTCTCTACCCAATTGCACTTGAAAT
>NW_018241283.1:179848-180502 GCF_001263595.1 Phalaenopsis equestris
GATCCAACCCTTGGTTAGCCACCTTAACCCAAGCTAAAAGCCCAAAGCCGTGAGCCCTTACATGGCTAAAACCCAAACTCATGCCAAGAGGCCACCTCAGCTCAAACTGAGCTGAGAGCTCCTCTTCTTGACACCTAAGCAGTGCGGCTAACCTCTCAATTGGCCAGCCCAGCATTCCCATAGACATTTTCTATAAAAATCCACCCCACGACCATTAATAGGGTGTGGTAAAAAAATTTTCACAAAGCCCTCCTAAAATCCTCAGAGAGCTTCTCTAAGAGCCCCTCAATACATTTCAATCAATTTCCCCCTCTCAAATCCACCATGGCAATTCAATTTTGCGCTTGAATTCCTGCCCGAAACTAGGACAAGTTCCAATCCCAACCTACACAGCACCAAACTCCAATTAAATTGGCTCTACACCTTCACAAGAGTGAAAGAAGCCAAAGCCCCATCAAATCCCCCTTGTACAGAGCCTCCATCATAGCTCTAGACCAACACCCAAATTCGGCTGTGGTCGAATTCATATTTAGGCTTTACACCAAGACCAGGGACTCAATCCATAGCCTCCTTGGACCCCAACGAACGTACCAAGCATCTCTGATCGAAGCTTCCCTTCTCAAAGCAAAGGTATAAAACTCCCCATTATCCCGA
>NW_018241283.1:187448-188090 GCF_001263595.1 Phalaenopsis equestris
TATTTAAAATAAAAACTTAATTTTTTAATTATTTTTAATAATTAAAAATAATAAAAAATCATAAAAAATCTTAAACCCATGGAAATGTTCTAAATTATTTCCTAAATACTTAGGAATCATTGGAATATTTTTCCAAAGTTTAAAAATGAAGATATCTATTTTTAAACCTTAAAATGATTTTTAAGGCTTAAAAATAGAATATTCATCAAAATAATTTTCAAAAATCAAATAAAAAGCAAAAAAATATAAAATAAATTTCTCTGGGTTCTCTGATCTTAGAGAGAGTTTCCAAAAATATAAAACATAATTTCAACATATAAAATATTTTATTTTTATTAAACAATAATAAAATCTAACGAACTTTAACCATAGGGTCACCTGATTTGACATTATAACCAAATGACCTAGAAAACTTAAACTCTGCTACAACAAGAAGCTTGGAGCTTACATGGTGGGTAGCCTGGCCATCTTCAACAGCAAGAGGATCTACAACAACACATCCTTCCTTAGTTTTAAACAACAAAGCCATAGGAATTTGAGGTTGTTTGCCTAGTGCAACATAAATCCTCAAACACATCTTTTAGGCATTTGTATAATCCTGTTGTACAATCTAAGCCCTAACTCGCCTTAGGACTCCGAGGT
>NW_018241283.1:188100-198176 GCF_001263595.1 Phalaenopsis equestris
TCCTTACCATTTGAACTCCTTGAAGGTAATTTTTCTTGACTTTTATCGAGAGTATTCTTAGGTAACTTTTGTTACCTAAGATGTAATTAACTATAGGGGTTTGCCCTTATAGGAAGTTTTTCCCGAACCGAGCATAATATAAACCCTATTTAATTCCTTATATTAAATAGGGAAATTTGTCGGCCAATACATTGGTTTCATAGACCAAACGGATGTCATAACTTTCTCTAGTTTATTTGATCGAGCCTCACCCTCAATTCTCATTTTCATCCTTCTGGATAGATACAGGATTTGAGGTAAAATGCTCTTTCATCTAAACTATGAAAATTATGGGGTCAGTTTGACTTCATCTTTTTCAAAAATTAAAATTTTTAAAATGTCCTCTGAAGCGGGTAACAGGATTTCAATTCCGATGACCGACAGCTTCTTACGGGCAAACCCCACACCAAAAATAGTGCCGACAATTATATATAGAGGAAGATAAATAGATTCCTATTATTTTGCGTAGACCATTTCTTGCAACAGGGAGAGCTGTGATAGATGTAAAAAAAGGAGAATTAATAATGAGAGTAAATGATCAAGAAGTAACATTTAATATTGCAAAAGCTATGAAATATCCTACAATAGAAAAAGATAATGAATGTTTTAGGATGGAAGTTACTGATTATCTAAGTATTGATCAATTTAAGAAAGAGTTTGAAGCAAAATTAAGGCAAGAAGAATTTAGTGAGAATGAGAATAAAATTAAAGAAGAAAACTTAGATTATATTTAGGACAAATTTGAAAATTTAGATTTGTTGGAAAATGATAATAAAAATCATGTTCTTTCAAGTATTAAACCACCTGAACTTGCCTCAAAGTATTTCGTGCCCATTTAAAATAAATGTTTTTAGGATATTCATCTACATTATCTATTGTTATATCTTCTAAGTTAATAGAAATTCAAGAACAGAAATTAATAGATATGTTGAAAAGATATAAAAAGGTCTTTTGATGGACTTTAGCAGAAATTAAAAGAATTAGTCCTTCTATATGTATGCACAAAATTCTATCAGATGAACAATACAAACCTAAAGCTGATCCTCAGAGGAAATTAAATCCAATAATGAAAGAAGTTGTTAAAAAGAAATCTTAAAATGGTTAGATGTTGGAATTATATATCATATTTTAGACAGTGCTTAGATGAGCCCAATTCACTGTGTTCAAAAGAAAGGAGGAGTGACTGTTGAAGTAAATGAGAAAAATGAATTAATTCCAATAAAACAAGTTACTCATTGTCAAATTTGTATAGACTGAAGTAAATTAAATATGGCCACCAAGAAAAATCACTTTTTTACCCTTTCAAGACCAAATGTTGGATAGATTGGCTGGAAACAAATATTACTACTTTTTAGATGAATATGACGGATATCATCAAATTTCAATTATTCTGAGGATTAAGACACCACAACATTTACAAGCCCTTATAGAACATTTGCTTTTCGTAGAATGCCTTTTGGACTATGCAATGCGCTTGCAACATTTCAAAGATGTATGATGTTAATATTTAGTAATTTGATTGAACATGGAATGGAAGCATTTATGGATGATTTCCTTAAGTTCGAGACTTCATTTGAATTATTCTTAAATAATTTAGAAAAAGTTTTGAAATTATGCAAAAAAATCAGCCTAGTACTAAATTGGAAAAAAATGTCGATTTATGGTTGCAGGAGGAATTGTACTTGGGCATAAAATTTCTGAAAATGACATGAAAGTAGATCCTGCAAAGGTTCAAGTTAATGAAAATTATCACCACCGACTACGGTCAGAGGGGTAAGAAGGTTTCTAAGACATGCTGGTTTACTACAAGTGTTACATAAAAAAATTTTCAAAAATAACTAAGTCATTATGCCAACTTTTAGAAAACGATATGAAATTTGAATTTAATGAAGAATGCATAAAAGTATTTGAACTATTGAAAGAGAAATTAATCACTGCTCCTATAATAGTCCAACCTGATTGGGAAAAACTGTTTGGAATAATGTGCGATGCTAGTAATTATGCTATAGGAGCTGTTTAAGGACAAAGGCACAACAAAATTCTTAAAGTAATATATTATGCTAGTAAAACTCTGAATGATGCTCAAATTAATTACACTACTATTGAATTGAAAATACTATTGAAAAAGAGTTGTTAGTTATTTTTTATGCCTTTGATAAATTTAGATCTTACTTAATTAGAACTAAATGTAAAGTGCATATAGATCATTTTGCTATTAAATACTTGATGCAAAAGAAGGATGCTAAATCAAGGTCAATTAGATGGATAATTCTAATGCAAGAGTTCAATTTTACTATAGTTGATAGAAATGGAAATGAGAATCAATTAGCTGGTCATTTGTTTAGACTAGAAAAAAGAAATACTAACTAATTTTGCAATAAAATTTTGGAAACTTTCCCTGATGAATAATTAAATGAACAATTATATAGTATTGATGAAATAGATACACCTTAGTATGTCGATATAGTAAATTATATTATAAGTGATATTCTACCACCAGATATTAAGAATCAACAATTAAAGAAATTTATATATGATTCAAGATTCTATTTTTTGGATGACCCGTATTATATAAACAATGTAATGATCTAATTATTAGAATGTGTATGCCTTATAAAGAAACTCAACAAATAATTAAAAAATATTATGATGTTTGATTTGGAGGACATTTTGGAACAACTAGAACTGTTTATAAAATTTTGCAAGCTGGATTTTATTAGCCTACTCTTTTTAGCATGTTAATGAATATACTAAAACATGTGATAGATGTCAACGAGTAGAAAATATTTCTAAAAGAAATAAAATGTCTCTAAATTACAAATTGGAGGTTGAAATTTTTGATGTGTGGGGATTAGATTTTATGGGACCATTTATGCCTTCATTTGGAAACTTATATATATTATTTGTTGCTTATTATATGTCCAAATGGATTGAAGCTGTTGCTATGCCTAAATGTGATGCTTGGAGTGTTTTCAAATTTTTAAATAAAAATATTTTTACAAGATAAGGAATGCTGAGAGTAATTATTACTGATGGAGGATCCCATTTTAGAAATAAGAGAATCAAGAAATTAATTAATAAAAATGATATTATGCATAGATTCTCTACTGCTTATCATTCTCAAACTAGCGATCTAGCAGAAACATTGAATCGTGAAATAAAACAAATCTCATAAAATGCTATAAATCATTATAAATTAGATTGGGCTGCTAGATTAGATACTGCATTATGAGCATATAGAACTGCTTATAAGACTCCTATAGGAATGTTCCCATATAGATTTATTTTTGGAAAAACATGCCACTTTCCAGTAGAATTGGAGCATAAAGCATTTTGGGCTATTAAAAAATTTAATTTTAATCTAAAAGATGCTGGTGAGAAAAGATTATTGTAACTCAATGAACTTGAGGAGATTAGAAATGAAGCATATGATATTGTAAAAAACTATAAAGAGAAAATAAAAATATGGCATGATCGTTATCATATAATACAAGATTGAGATTATTTCCAGAAAATTGAAATCTAGATGGTTAGGACCATTTAAAGTAATTAAAGTTTATCATTATGGAACTGTTGTTATTAAGGAACCTAAAACTGAAAAGATATTTAAAGCTAATGTGCATCAATTACAACATTATTATGAAGGACACATACCATAATTTGAAGAAGTTTTAATGTTAAGTCAACCTAACTAAACAAATGGTACGTTGGGCTGACAATGTTATTCCAAGCGCTTTGTGGGAGGCAACCCGTATATAAATCTATATATCTATATATTACTATTTTGTTTAATAAGTGTATTTATATTTTATGAAATAATAGTATTTTTTAGTCCTACACAATTATATATCATAAATTAAGACAAATATTTGTATTAGAGGAAAATTTGGAATCAAATTGAACAAAAAAGTTAAAGATGTGAATTTGGCCTCTGGCACCGACGACACCAGAATGGGCGCTGACGACGCTTGCCTAAAGGACCGTGGCTCCAACAGTGCCATCAGGAGCACTGACAGTGTCTTGAGCAGTTTTTCATGTGCTAAACGGTTTTGGCAGACTTTGGCGGGATTTCGCTCCTCAATGACCACCGAGAGGTGTTTTTAAAGTCCTAAAAACTGATTTGTACCTCCATAATCTTCCTAATTTCGAATTCCAAGGCTTTTAATTCTAGAAATACTTCAAGTTATGGAGTTTTAAATAGAAGAAAGTTTATCAGTTTTGACGTGCAAAGATTATACAACAAAGTCATAATGAAGAAGAGACTTATCAAGGAGAGATGCTTTGTCAATCATGGATTGCGTAATCCAAGTTCACAGATCAAGAAAATCATTGTGCATAGGCGTTCAGAAGTTCTGTGCTACACTACCGTTGCAGTTGTAGTACCCGTAGTCAAGGAGTTTTATGCTCTTACATTGAATTACCCAAGGAGTCATCTTCGTTCGAGGTAAGGATGTATCATTTACTCCGGCTCGAATTAATGATTTGTATATGATTGAAAACATTATAATCTATCATTATAAAAATTTTATCCCAACGACAGATATGATGCAAGAATTATATAATTTTCTAATGGATGAAAATGATAATTGGGAAATCAGAGATAAGGGATACATTAGTTTCTCTGCTTCGCTGCTTAATCCAATTTCAAAACAATGGGATTTCTTCGTATCTGCCAAACTACTCCCTATCATGAAGATTAGTAGAGTTACAAAAAAAAGTTTTTTTTTTAGTTATTTCCTTCAAATGGAAAAACCAATTAATGTGGGGTCGATTATTTTCAAGTTCGTTATGGGTATTATTATGAATGAGCCAATATATGGACTTGGGCATCCTTCTACAATTTTTCTACTTTGCAGTCAATCTCAAGTTCCATATGTGAGCTGGGAAAATTTTTTATTACCTTGGGAGCCCATGATTCCTATTGATAGAAATTATATAGGAAATGGAAATGAAGCATTAGATTGTATTTTGGATCATTCATCACATGAATTTATCTTACATTATCGAGATACGAACATTTGAGATTTTTTTGGAGGATTTTGAGAAAATCCTTTGGTGAAGAACTCTTACTTAGTAGATTTAAGTTTAAAAAGTTCCACATTGTGATTTTTTGAATTTTGAGAATTTATTTTGATTTTGTCAAATTTTCATAGTTTTACCATGACACTTAGAATGAGCAAAGGAAAGAGAAAGGTAGATTTTGATGATCAAAGGTTTATCAACTACAAGGCCAACATTACCTCAATAGTCTACTTTCAACTAAAAAATTGATTCCGGATCAAGGATTTAAAAATCCGGGAGGAGAAGTCGAGAGATTAATCAATGCTCGACAATGGAAATTTTTTTGTTATTTTACTGCCAAGGTGATTATTGGTGTAGTGATGGAGTTCTATGTCAATTTCAAGGAGAATTCTGAAGACTATGTTTTTGTTTGAGGGAAAATGGTGGAGTTTACTTCAAGGAAGATTAATGATTTTATTAGTTAGAAGATGTGTATAGCTGCCAGTACAAATCATTTTCTACAACTAATGAGGCCTTGGATGAGGCCTTGGATGAGGTTATTTATGGAATAGGAACCTGGAAGGTGAAGAATGAAGCCTGGAAGGTGAAGAATGAAGTTAAGGTAATATAAGAATAGACCTTCACGAGTTCATTTTTTGACTGCTTGTAACAAGGCTTGACACTACTTTATTTTTGGAAGAATGATACCAACAAACCATCATATTGAGGTAACAAAGGATAGAGTCATCTTGAACTTCTGTATCCAACTGATGGTATCCATCTTGAACTTCTGTATCCAACTGATGATGAGGATAAATGTATGCTCTATTATTTAAATCTATTACTAATCTATTACTTTGAGAGAGACCACTGGTGGTTTAGCTCACCCTGCACTGATCTTCACATTATGTGAACAGACAGGAGCTGATTATACAACAGATGATGAGAGGATTGAACCTCTAAGACCTATTAGGCCTACCAATATAAAGACATATGAATCTCATGTTGGATGGAGATTGGAAGTAGGACTAGGGATATTCCTTCTACTTCAAGTACTTCTAGCACCCCTACTTGCAGGAACTTATGGAGCAGATGATGATCAACCAGGGAGGTTATTTGAGAATGGATCATATAATGTAAAATATGGAGGGGAGAAATGCTCACATTGATGATTTGATTCGACAAAAATTTGAATATGATGTTGCTTATGATCATGCAATGGTGAGATATATGAAGGGTGATCACTTAGTTCAGTTTCCTACTCACCCTATTTTTACTCCATATCAGCATCAAAATTTGGATGTTGAAGAAGAAGAAGATGAAGACGATGATTGGTGATGTTTTAATTAGATTTTTATTTAGTTTATGTTTAGTTGTATCTTATTATTGAGACTGTTTTTTTGTGGACTATGATACTTTATTTCTACTGTATGTTGTGTTGTGAACTTTAAATTTGTGAATCTGTTGGAAAATATTAGTTTTAGTACTTTGTTAGATGTATTTGTAGTTAACAAGTTATGGAGTTTTAAATAGAAGAAAGTTTATCAGTTTTGACGTGCAAAGATTATACAACAAAGTCATAATGAAGAAGAGACTTATCAAGGAGAGATGCTTTGTCAATCATGGATTGCGTAATCCAAGTTCACAGATCAAGAAAATCATTGTGCATAGGCGTTCAGAAGTTCTGTGCTACACTACCGTTGCAGTTGTAGTACCCGTAGTCAAGGAGTTTTATGCTCTTACATTGAATTACCCAAGGAGTCATCTTCGTTCGAGGTAAGGATGTATCATTTACTCCGGCTCGAATTAATGATTTGTATATGATTGAAAACATTATAATCTATCATTATAAAAATTTTATCCCAACGACAGATATGATGCAAGAATTATATAATTTTCTAATGGATGAAAATGATAATTGGGAAATCAGAGATAAGGGATACATTAGTTTCTCTGCTTCGCTGCTTAATCCAATTTCAAAACAATGGGATTTCTTCGTATCTGCCAAACTACTCCCTATCATGAAGATTAGTAGAGTTACAAAAAAAAGTTTTTTTTTTAGTTATTTCCTTCAAATGGAAAAACCAATTAATGTGGGGTCGATTATTTTCAAGTTCGTTATGGGTATTATTATGAATGAGCCAATATATGGACTTGGGCATCCTTCTACAATTTTTCTACTTTGCAGTCAATCTCAAGTTCCATATGTGAGCTGGGAAAATTTTTTATTACCTTGGGAGCCCATGATTCCTATTGATAGAAATTATATAGGAAATGGAAATGAAGCATTAGATTGTATTTTGGATCATTCATCACATGAATTTATCTTACATTATCGAGATACGAACATTTGAGATTTTTTTGGAGGATTTTGAGAAAATCCTTTGGTGAAGAACTCTTACTTAGTAGATTTAAGTTTAAAAAGTTCCACATTGTGATTTTTTGAATTTTGAGAATTTATTTTGATTTTGTCAAATTTTCATAGTTTTACCATGACACTTAGAATGAGCAAAGGAAAGAGAAAGGTAGATTTTGATGATCAAAGGTTTATCAACTACAAGGCCAACATTACCTCAATAGTCTACTTTCAACTAAAAAATTGATTCCGGATCAAGGATTTAAAAATCCGGGAGGAGAAGTCGAGAGATTAATCAATGCTCGACAATGGAAATTTTTTTGTTATTTTACTGCCAAGGTGATTATTGGTGTAGTGATGGAGTTCTATGTCAATTTCAAGGAGAATTCTGAAGACTATGTTTTTGTTTGAGGGAAAATGGTGGAGTTTACTTCAAGGAAGATTAATGATTTTATTAGTTAGAAGATGTGTATAGCTGCCAGTACAAATCATTTTCTACAACTAATGAGGCCTTGGATGAGGTTATTTCTTTTCTTACTGATGGAATAGGAACCTGGAAGGTGAAGAATGAAGTTAAGGTAAACCTTCCTCTTTCTATGTTAAATGTAGTATACAAGGCTTGACACTACTTTATTTTTGGAAGAATGATACCAACAAACCATCATATTGAGGTAACAAAGGATAGAGTCATCTTGAACTTCTGTATCCAACTGATGATGAGGATAAATGTATGCTCTATTATTTATAAGAACACTCAATCTATTACTTTGAGAGAGACCACTGGTGGTTTAGCTCACCCTGCACTGATCTTCACATTATGTGAACAGACAGGAGCTGATTATACAACAGATGATGAGAGGATTGAACCTCTAAGACCTATTAGGCCTACCAATATAAAGACATATGAATCTCATGTGGGATGGAGATATGGAAGTAGGACTAGGGATATTCCTTCTACTTCAAGTACTTCTAGCACCCCTACTTGCAGGAACTTATGGAGCAGATGATGATCAACCAGGGAGGTTATTTGAGAATGGATCATATAATGTAAAATATGGAGGGGAGAAATGCTCACATTGATGATTTGATTCGACAAAAATTTGAATATGATGTTGCTTATGATCATGCAATGGTGAGATATATGAAGGGTGATCACTTAGTTCAGTTTCCTACTCACCCTATTTTTACTCCATATCAGCATCAGAAGTTGGACGTGGAAGAAGAAGAAGAAGAAGACGATGATTGATGATATGTGTGTTAGATTTTTTTTTGTTTATTTTTATGTTTATTTTTATGTTTAATTGTACTTTATTATTAATACTTTTTGTTTGTGGACTTTAGTACTTTATTTTGTTGTATGTTGTGTTGTGAACTTTAGATTTGTGAAACTGCTGGAAGTTATTAGTTTTTAGTACTTTGTTAGATGTATTTGTAGTTAACCCTTTCTCAGCAAATTTTTATATTTATTTTGTGTTATTTAATTTTTTAAGTCTTGTAGCTTTTCATATTAACACCTGCAATATTTCTGAGTTAAATTTCAAATCAGAACCTTCAACAGGTATGTCTTTTCTTTATGTATTAAATGTTTTCTTTCACCCTTTATTTTTCAGTTTTTCAGGTAAAATCTTCTAAAAATTTAAGTTTGTGGGGAAGAAAAATTCCTTTTAAAAAAAAAAGAGTCTTAATTTTTTTTTGTCTTCAATTAGTTATATTTTCAAAATATTTTAAAAAAGTTCAACATGACATTTGGTAATAGAGGGTAACTTTAAATAACAATATTTATGTTTCTAAATATATAGTAAGCTTAAGTAAAAATTTTTAAATAGAAAAGGTTAATTTAGAGATTAAGATATTTGGTATGATAGAATAAGACTATTTTTTTTTTTTAAGTAAAGAAATTTGCATTTTTGAAGTATTAAAAATTTTAGAGATTCATGTAAGAAGAAAAGATTAAAACTTTATGAAAAATCTTTAAAGCTAATATAAATTTATTAAGTGAAGGAATGTGAAAAGTTTTTAACTTTAAGATAAGGATAGTGAAGTTCAAAATCATTAAAGGCTATCCAGATATAGTAATCCTCACATAAAAATGAAGAAAGAAAAAGAGAAAAAAGAGAACAGAAAGAAAAAAAAGGATTGAAAATGATCCTGAAAGGAAAAAAGAAAACAAAAGAAGAAAGTTGCAAGGAGAAGCTTGAGGAGATGCCTAATTATAAATTGGCTTCACTTGAATCAACTTAAAGAAGAAGACTTGGCTACATTTTCTAAACTTATATTTAAGTATTGGCATATTTACTAGTAAAGTTTCATGAAGTTCTTTTTCATATGAATATTCTAAGTGGCTTTAATATCAAAAATTTGCAATTTTCCTTGAAAAGAATAGAGAATAAAAAATCTTAGACTTGACTACTAAATATTCTTATTTCTTTAGTGTTAACTAGAGTTATTTTGAAATTTTCTTAAGTGATGCTATTATATTTAGTGAACTAAGAAAATGAACTAAGATATGGAAATCTATAAGTTAAAATTTTAAGTGATGCTTATTACCTTAAGTCATATTTTCTATGTAGTAAAAGAGTTACTTGATGACAAGTAACAGTTAAGTTTGAGGAATTTTGATACACTTGGGGGATTTTGATACTTCATATGTTTTTAATGCCTATATTTGGTGATTTTCAAT
>NW_018241283.1:198186-209148 GCF_001263595.1 Phalaenopsis equestris
TATACTCATTTTTTGTGATATTGTACTTTAATGGAAGGCGGGGAAAGGGAACTAGGGCAAAATGAGTATTGCAGGTTGTTGATTTCGAGGTCTTGGAGGAAAAATGATGAAATTTAGAGTCAAAATGGAGAAGTTAAAAAAATGTTAAGCGCTGACGGTATTGGACTGGGCACCGATGGCGTTGTTTGATAGAGAAGAAGGAATTAATTAAATGGCCTCTAGCGCCAACGACACCAGTGTCGGTGCAGGCCCTATTTCTAGAAGATTCGATGGATTTGTACACTATTTGAAGTTTTTTTGGATGTACCTATTGGAGAACCGACCTAGGCTCTATTTAGGGCCGAAATTTGATCACAACTCCCCGAACATTTTGAGTTCTTCCATTCATTTAAGTTTTACCTCTTCACACGCCTACATTCTACGCCAATCAACATCATTAGTTAGTTATTATTTTGATAGTTTTGAGTTTTTGTGGTGAGTTTAAGTGTGAATTCTTCTCTAAGAAGTGTTGGAGAGAAAGAGAAGTGAGAGATTTCTTCTTCAGAGATTTCCTAAGAGAGGCTACAAAGGATTTGTTTTGAGAAAGAGTTCCAGATAAGTGTTGTTTATTTTTTATTATTATATGAACTTTCTTTTATATATGAAATTTGTGTTTTGTTGTGTCTTTCTCATGAAGTCTAAGTAGATTCTTTTATCTTTCTCCATACACTGAGATATGGTGAAATGAAGAGATAATTTGGATGTGTCAATGTTAAAATTTAAAATAAATTGTGATGATTTTTCAACTCCGCTCTAAATTTACTTTTCAATTTGGCCAATTGAATTATTAAAATATGTTGTAAAACGTATGATCTGAGAAATGGAGTATGAGTTCTACAATAGAGTGAGAATCACATTTAAGTCTATGAAGGAGTGTTTCGTTCATGGAATTAAGTTTCATGGAATTAAGTGCAATACTTTATTGGGTGTAGAATTAGAGATTTCTAGGGTGAAAGACTAAAATCCCCGATTTGATCTTAGTGTTTAAAAACTAAAGCGAGAGTTATCCTTCAAGGGAAGGGAAGTGGGAGCTCTAGAGTGGGAGCCAATATCCTCCTAGCCTAGCCATGGATTTAGGGACTAAACCTAAGATTAGCTAATGATTTTCTATAACACTGAATCAGGGTAGAGAATTAAAATTGCTCCTATTTAGAACTATACAAATTTAGACCATTTATCTCATCTCATTTCACGAAAAACTTATTTTAGTGGAAATAATGCTTTTTCATATTAGAAAACTTCATCACATAAACATTTACTATTTTAAACTCCGCATTTAAATTTTTGTAGTAGTTAATAATTTAGTTTTGTTAGCATCTTACACATTCAAAATTAGTGACTGTAATTTCGTTTAATTTCTGTGAATATCCTAGTTAATTTATCATTTCAAATTTAAACCTTCCCAATGGGATCGATATTTGAGACTTAAATAGAGAGACTTAAATAGAAAGTCTAATAGAAAGTCTTATATTACTTGATAACAATATGTATACTTACATAGATTCCTAATCTTAAGAGCTTAATGTTATTATTATTAAAATACAACATCAAGTTTTTGACGCCGTTGTAAAGCAGAGTTAACTTTATAAATTTTACATACCTATATTTAATTGGGATCTATACTTAAGACTCCATTAGAGCCCTATATTACTTGAAACGATATGTTTACTTGCATAGTACCCTTAGTGTGCAAACTATTTTATTAACTTTACATAATATTTAATTTTGCACACTAGCCTCTTAATATAAATTGGGTCTAGCTTTTAGCCATCTTTTAGGACTTAAATAATTGTGTAATTGCAGGTTGGGTCACTCCCTCCTCTAGCTTTCTCATCCCGACCAATGAGCTATCTTCCGCCAGCTTATTTGCTGTTACAGGCAGCCTGCATCCTCTGGCTTCTTTTTTGTTATGGGTTGGCTCCCCTCCACTTTCCTCTTTTCCATGGCATCAATTGTCGAGTAGAGTTTTTTGGTAGAAATTCGAAAAGCCTTCAACATCTCTACCTCAACACTACATTTGTGGAAGCCTTCTTGCGACTCACCATAAGGATTTCTTCTGTTAATAGCTTACTAAAAGGTAGAAAACTAAGGAAAATGTAAGGGTAATGGGTTGATTGTGTCTTTTTTCTAAGGATTATAGGAATAAAATATAGAAAGTTCAATTATTGAAATTACATATAACACAACAAATGAATCAAATTTTTGTCTTTAATTCTCTTCCTTTTATAGCTGTCGTCTGATGCGGCGGGCGACCAACTGCTACTAATAGTAAATATGCACTTCAATCCCAAATAAAAAATAAATTTAGTATAAATAGTTTTATCTTTTAAAATCTCTATGTTGTCAAACCTGTAATAATAACACAAGTATATCTATTACTCAAGTAATAAAGGGCGATAATGGAGTCGTAAGTATTGATCTTACAGGGAGCTAGAAATTCTTATGGCTATAACGTCAAACACAATATTCAAAGTGTAAAACTTAAGTAGGCAGGAAAAATCTAAATTAAATTTAATATGTGCTAAAGGAAAGGAAATAGAAAGAACGAAGTTAATTAAACTAATTGCTAAACTTCAAATGTAAATTTATAAAGACTAAACAAAGTTTTGAAACGAAGAGTTCAAATTTAAGAAAGCATCCTTCCCCTTTACAATGAGTTTATGGAATGTGAAGAAATTAAAATCATTTTAAAATATATATATACAATTATAATATGCCAAATATGAGCAATCATATTATTTACTCTCAGAGAGTCCGTAAAGAACATTGATTAATCCAGAGTTTAGTCCTAAATTCATGATTAGGTTGAGAGGATACTGGCTCTCACTCTAGAGCTCTCACTTCTCTCTCGCATGAGGGCAAACAATCTTGCTTTAGTTTCCAAACAATTGGACCAAATTGAGGATTTTAATATGTCACCTTAAAATCTCCAATTCTGAGTCCATCAACGCAACCCCATGAATTGCATTCTCAACCATAATTGAATGTGACTTTTACCTTGTAGAAAGCATAGCCCTTTCGGATCATCTATTTCTCAAAAAATTTTAGCCTTTAAATTGGCGAGATCGAAAAGTAAATGAAGATCAAAGTTTGAATCATCACAATTTATTGCATTTAAAACCTTATAGAACAAAACTAATTCTTCACAAAACCATATTCATTTTAGGGAGAAAGATAAAGAAGACTACTCAGAATTCATGAGAAGGATACAACAAAACACACATTTCATATATAAAAATAAGTTCACAAAATAACAAAAAGAAAAGAACAAAACTTATCTCAAACTCCTTCCTTCTCAAGCAAATCCCTAGAAGTTCCCTTTAAGCACTTTCTCTTTTTACAATCACACTCATATCTCTCTTAAAAGTGTAATGAAAAAGAAATCTCTCACCTTCCCTCTCCTCTTAAAATCCTAGAAGAAAATCCTCCCTTCTCTCTCACTCCAAAACCTTTCTCTTTATCTCATGCCCCCTCTCTTCTCTAGACATCAATCCTTTTTAATTAAGGCTCAAAAGGAATTCAAAATTCCCTCTAATTTTTCCCCCAAAAGTCACATCTTTTTGCACCAAGAGATAAGTCTTTTCATCCAAAAGACATATCTCTTCATTAGAGAGCCTTCAAAAGTGTCTAGATGCATTGAGACACTCCATGAGATGTTTGAAATGTTTGGAGCCTTCAAAATTTGCTTAAAAATAGTCACGAACCGACTTACTCCATCTTAATTCATCTCTGATGCTTCTTATGCAAGTTTGGCGCCAGCCTAAAGAAGACCACGTTATTCTATGGATTCTTGCGCTTTTGGCGACAATTTCGCGCCTCGGGCACTGCTTAATGAAGTCGACATTATCTTTGGATTCTGGTGGTTATGGCGCCTCTGACGCCGTTTCTATGTAAACTAACACCTTAGGCGCCAGTTTCTCGCACTTCTGGTGGTATCTCTCGGAAAAAAGGCGCCTCTGGCGCCAGATCACAAAAATCTCCATTTTGGCTCCAAATTTTCTCATTTTTACTACTTTTTGCTCCAAATACCCAAAATTTATATATCTACAACAAAAATATGAAAATACTCTTCTTTAAAGTACAATATCACCAAAATAAGCATAAAATGTATACTTAAAATAATATATTAATTTAGTGTAGAAGACAAACAAACATAGTCCAATGGGTAAAAGAAGTAAAAGAAGACAAACAAACATAGTCCAATACTTACTCTTCTTTAAATTGTCCATTTCAAGAAGTAAAAGAATTGTGAATTAATATGGATATCAAAAATATGTCAGCACGAATCTCGAGAAAATCCATCGAACTAGAAGACAAACAAACATAGTCCAATGGGTCCCATTGACAAAAAAGCAAAGGAAACTGCATTGGGATATTTAAAAGATAGAAACATCAAGCGTTATTTGTTTTGGTCTGAGCACTAAGCCAACCAAATGAGAGGGCATCCGAACGAAAGATAGACGATGCTCAGTCTAGGAGGTAGCAATTAACAACCAGCTCTCCTAGTCGGTTCTTGAGCTTCTTAAAATAGCCAAGGGCCCCTCATAGATTATCTCTCTGACCCTCTCAGATGATCAATTGTCCAAGGAGGACTACCCATTAGATTGTGGTGGCACACTCTCTGTCTGATGTCCCAATTTAAGATAACGAAAGGACGCATCTTCTTGGTTTTTTTCCTTGAAACCTCGACTTTTGGATCTTTAGCTAATTGACGACCTTCCCGCTGACTAACAGCCTTCTAGCTAACCGACGACCTTCGAACCGACTGTACGTCGTCCAGACGATTGAAAGGTTTTATAAAGCAGAGGCAAACATGTAATTTTAATCTTGGTGCATCTGAAATCTATAAATATGGAGACATTTCTACATTAAAAGACAACTGATTCACCATTCTAAACTTGCATTTAATGTGTGCCCGCTCTCTTCTAAATTTGACAAAAAAACAATTACAACTATGAGCAAAACTTAAAAAAATGTGATTTTGAGCCTTTAGATAAGTTCGTAGTTTCAATGATTACTAAGTTAGATGGCACACAATATGATTTAGAAGTAGAAGATGATTTTGTAGACTCTATGTTGGTCTTTTTCTAAATAAAAGAATTGAATGGCAACTCCCCCCACTTGCTTAGTGCTTACTAAAAAGATGTAAAATGACAGCAATTTATTAGTTTAAAATATTTAGGCTATAATATATATATATATATATATATAGACACACACACACACACAACACACACACACACACACATAGAATGCTAAAAATTGCTAAGCCGCCCTCATGAATGCGATGTTTTTTTTATTAATGTAATATTATAAATGTGCAGCCCATAATTGTGAAGGTATTGCATCGCATTGAAACATTTTACGAGGAATTAAATATCAAACGGTGCAAAGTTAAGTGAGCTTCAAATTGAACGAAATTAAACATGTTCTTCTCTTTGTATTGCATGAACCAAAAGAGTTTTCATTCTAAATAGCTAAACCGAAAATCTTTGGTCAAATTTACCGTATATTATTTATTAATGGTCTAATAATTAACTTTTAATTATTTTCTCAAGGCCTAAATATTAATAATCATTTTAAATCCACGTGGCTGAAAGCTATATAACCCTACTCTCTTTTAATCAACTTAAACATTGTTAACTCTTTTAATTATTCTTAACCGAAAATTATCATGTATTAGCCACCTCTTAATCACTTCTAATTGACCTAGCCCATAATTTTGACTGTTTTGCATAGCATGGCCCTCAGAAAATCTGATATTATAATAATACTTCGTAATTATTTAAACATATATTAGGAGGAAGCAAATAAAAAACGGCTCTAATTGGGCCTTGAAGTTAGCACGGCCCAATGGTGGTCGATGGGTCCTTAACAGCAGATATGTTGTGGGCTGCGATTTTTGTTCTTCAACCCCTTCGGGATCACTTTTAATGCTTAATATTTAATATTTAATATTTTATTTTATTTCATCTTTATTTTAATAACAAAAAAAATATATATTGGATAGTCGAGATACGTTTTTTTTTTAATTTTCACTAAATATTGTATTATTTTATGCAGTGATCTCAATAATCTCGGTAGGGTGGGGTGATTTTAATAGGTTTAAAATAATTAAAAAGAATTTAAGAATACTTTTGTTTTTTTAAAATATATTTTGATTTCTTTTCAAAAGAATAAAAAATAGCAGAAAATACAATAGAAGGGAATATTCAGAAAGAAAAATTAAAGTTAAAAAAGTTAATCTCTAACAGACACAGATAAGAAATCTCTGTATCATTTTTATATGTTAAATATTAAATGAGCAAAGAAAATATTCAATAAAAAACTTTTTTATATAGTAAAAATGTTAGATAACAATTAATTTAAAAAGTATGATTCAGTTTGATAAAATATATATAGCAAGGTATAATCGGGTCTGTTTTTTCTTAAATCAAAGATTTCTTAAGACATAATTTGTGTTAGCTCATTTATATTTATAATTTGTTCAAATCTCATAATTGAAGGATGTTCATTATGTATTAAAGTCAATCAAAAAGTACGAATAAGAGCTATAAAATTTGCACAAAAGAAACAGTGTGGTTGACGTCGTCCGTTACGACACGCAAAAAAACGGGTTACAAGAGTGAGCATCTCAAAGAAAAGATCCATTCAAGGCGAACCGACAACAAAAATGGGTTGCTTTGTTATATTCTCTATTTAAGTAAAAATAAATAGTACTTGTCTAAACAGAGAAAACAATACTATATCATGCCCACACTCAAGCTGTTGTTGCCAAACCTTGTCTTCAAGCTTTCCCAAAACATATTAATGATTGCTTCATTATCCCCCTTAGTGATGATCCCCTTAGTTTCAAAACATCCAAGCTTGTAGAAGGGATCCAAGAAATGGAACTGCTTCATATTCAACTTGTGTGCTATCCCAATATAGGAGATTCCTTCCACCCGCATGTATGATCCTCCCCTCTTCATCCCATCACCACCCCGATCCACACAAGATTATTGGAGAGACGAGCACCATCAAAGTTTGCTTTAATCCAACTAGGAGGGGCATCAAGAAAGTTCTGAATCTACCCTATTCAGTCAATGAGTGCCCCATTGCTTCTGAATGGGTAGATCAGTGGTAATGATGCAGAAATCTAAGAACGCGGGCGCCATAAACATGGGTGAGCGGGTGCCCAAGTTTCTTCGCATTTCGACTAAGCCAAGAATGATAAATGCTGGAACAGTAGAGCTTCCCAATGGAAGCATTGGCACATGGGAAGTCTTTAAAGGATTTGAGAATATTTTCCAACTTCTTAAAAGAAATGAGCAAAATACCCCATTAATGAAAACCAAAGGATACATGTTTTAGCATTTTACACTTGGCTATAACATGATTGATATTGACAATTCCCGAACACCCACATGGGCAATCCAAATACTCCCTAATTTGCATCCTACAGAGCAAAATATTAATGGGTATAACTGATATGCGTCATTTTTACGTGATTTTACCTTTAATTTTTTTTGCATTTTACAAGTAATTATTTTGAATTTATCACAGATTAACACTTGAGAAAGATTTTTCTTTAATGTTGTGCAGGATACATGGGTTGAAAATGAACAAGTTGGACCGGAAAATCAAGCGAAAAAGTGCCCTGAAGTTGCTAAACCACTCCTGAAAGTGTCGTGACCATGCCACCTATCAAAGACAACTAGCGTGGAAAAAATTGATGCTTCAAAACTTATCACGTGGAAATTTGGTCGTACAACTCAAGTGCACGGGTCAAGTAGAAAAACAGTTAAAGAGTTCAGCATAACAATCCCAAAGGGAACGTGTAACAGATGTTTCCAAAGAAAAATCTCTAGTTCGGTAATTTAGCTAACCTAGCCTGTTGTTATCATAAAGAGAGTTTTAAATCCTATGAATCTAGCGAAACAGAGCAAGGTTAAGATAGCAGAAAGCAAAGAAAATGGAAAGAATTTTGTGACTTCCTTTAAGATTTATGAGGTTTGTGCCTCTATAATTCAGAGATCGAGGTTATTGTGATATTCTTATATGTTTTTCTACGTGGTTGTTATCAATCAGAGATATAGTACTCCTTATACCTATGTCTAGGTCAAAAGAAGCCTTGAAACCATGATGTTGAGGCTTCCCCATTCCCCAAGGCATTTGATGCACCAAAATAATATACTGTTTTAGTACTTATTTTATGCATATTTTTGGTGATATTGCATTTTAATAATGGTATTTTTTTGTTTTTTTTGCAGGTATATCATTTTTAGGCATTTGGAAAAAAAATGGCAAAAAGAACAAAATTTGGAGCCAAAACATCCAATTTTGAAATTCTTGCGCATCAAGTGTGATCCCAAAACTGTTTATATGCAACAGTATAAAAATAATTCTGATTATATTTTTCATTTATATTTCCTTATTTCGCAACAAAACCAAAAACTTGATTTTGAAGAAAAATAAGAATTTAACTTTTAATTTATATATATTGGGATACTACGCAAGTATATGTATCGTTATCAAGTAATATAAGACTTTTTGATTAAGACCTGAATATTGAAACCAAAGGGAAGACATGCAATATGCACTTTTTGGAATACTTTATATTTTAAAAAGATAATTATTTAAACTAAGGACATTTTCGCAGTAAAGAAAGTTTAAATATTTTTGGTAATTTTAATATTTTGACAAAAACAGAACAAACTTAAAAAATAACAATTTAAAAAGATAAGTAGAGTTTTTATAGAAGAAAAGCGCTAAATATGAAAATATCTTTCTTCTTGTTATGAATCAGTAATAAGTATAGGAATTCTGTTGTGGAAGTATGCAAGTGTTATGCCGAATAGGAGCAATAATATTCCTTACCCTTACAAGAGATGCTATAAAGAACATTGGCTAAAACCCTTTTGTGCACAATGTATTTGCTGTAAACCATGCAAGTAGTGTTGGGTTAGGAACTTCCCAATGGTCCTAACTACAAATTTTCCATTCTCCATGAATCCCTTTATTGCGATATGGGATCCATAATATGACAAAAACCAGCACTAACATCTATTGATGGTCCCAAAGACTGCCCATTCACTTGAATTTTACTTTATTTATGTTCAAAGAGAATTATGTCAACAGCAAAACCTCGTGTGATTCTTTCTAATTGTTGACTGAGACAATACCAGCCCGGTTCTTACATGTTATCATTTACACGTTCTCACAACAAATTTTAACATCTAGATGGGCAAATCAAAATGTAAATGAAATACGTGTATTTAAATCATCTCTTCTTCCAATATTGAAGATCAATACTCTCCACAACTTCCATCCAACACTTATATACTTATCATTTTAAGAAGAAAGATAAAGAAAACTACCTAGAATCCATGAAGAAAACAAAGCCACACTTTAGTTTAAAAGTAAAAATCATTGTCAAACCAACAACAAGTCTCACTAACAACCAAAAGTAGTTTAAAATAAAAGATAAAAACTTATCTCAAGTCCTCCACCAAACTCTTGAAGTTTCTTTGATTCTCTTATCTTTTACAACACTTTCAATATAAAACTAAAATAAAAAGGATAAATATGTGGTGCCTGAAAATATCTCCAACTAACTCCCCAATTTTAGAACTTTCTAAAATTTCCTAGTACTTTCAGGACCCCCTTTCAAAGTCTCAATCTTCCTTCTTTTATAATTCTCCAAAAAGTGCCTTGGTATCTCTTCAAAATGTGTCTTGATTCGATGTATTTTCCGAGGAGATGCAACATTTTGCAATAATTTTTGTTCATGATAGTTACTTACATTAATCATTTTCTACACTAAAAAGTTTTAACTTAATTTTTTTCTTTATTACTCAAAATTTCAACTAAATTCTCTTACTCATTTCTAAAATCAAAGTTTACGTCCCTAATATAACTTCATATACATGATCAATTTTTCTTTTCAAATCAAATTCACCTGTAGTTCATTTGAAAACAAATAAAAGAGTAGCTAGTATTCATGATTTTGATGCAATATCTATATTGGCTGCCAAAATAGCTGCTATATCGAAGAAGATAGATCAATATGGAATGAATTATTCTCAGACACCACCTGTGCTTGAGGAAAACTCATTGGGACAAATGATATAATCTCAATCTTCTTATGAGACTGTAAATGCAATAAGTAATTGTTCTAACTATCCTTATTCCAATTATTATAATCCTGGTTAGAAAAATCATCCAGATTTTAGTTGGAGTAACAATAAATCGAATGCTGCAAACCTTCAAAGGGAGAACATTGTTGCGAACTCATTGGGAAACTCCAACAACTAAGGAAATCCAAGTTATAAACCTTATTACCCTCCAGGTTTCAACAGTAATTTGCAAAGTAAGGAGAAGAAATTGTAAATTAAAGAGCTAATATTGCAAATGTAAAGTCAATTACAAAGTCAAGAAACTACAATTAAAAATATGGAAAATTAGTTGGGATGTATGTCGGCACTATTTTTGGTGTGGGGTTTGCCCGTAAGAAGCTGTCGGTCATCGGAATTGAAATCACGTTGCCCGCTTCGGAAGGACGTTTTTTAAAAAAAAAAATTTGAAAAAGATGAAGTCAAACTGACCCCATAATTTTCATAGTTTAGATGAAAGAGCGTTTTACCTCAAATCCTGTATCTATCCCGAAGGATGAACACAAGAATTGAGGGTGAGGCTCGATCAAATAAACTAGAGAAAGTTATGACATCCGTTTGGTCTACGAAACCAATGTATTAGCTGACAAGTTCCCTTATTTAATATAAGGAATTAAATAGGGTTTATATTATGCTGGGTTCAGGAAAAGCTTCCTATAAGGGCAAGCCCCTATAGTTAATTACATCTTAGATAACTGAAGTTACCTAAGAATACTCTCGATAAAAATCAAGAAAAATTATCTTCAAGGAGTTCAAATGGTAAGGACAT
>NW_018241283.1:212946-213587 GCF_001263595.1 Phalaenopsis equestris
ATCAAATTAATGTGAAAATAATTCCACATGGTTCTCCTCTGTTCACTGAGAAGAGGGTATTTTTATTTTATTTTTATGAATTTTCTACACAAAGATATGGATTTTTGAAGTTTAAGAGCTATTTTTTGAGTTTTTTAAATATCCTATTTATTTATTCAAACAGCGGGCTGACTGGATCCTCGAATCCGTCGAAAAGCCACGCGGCGCGCTCCTATTCGACGCCGCCTTCTGAGTCAGCTGCCACGCGTTCGCGTTGTATCGCCCCAGATGATCATCCGACTTGATCTCCGCCGTTCATTTAATACGCGCGAGAATGCACGACATCCGTTTATCGTCCCCAACAAAATGAACCTGTGTCCGTTCACACTAAAATGTTAAGCTCTCAGCCTAGACTTAACCAAATCACTTCAGGTTTGATCCTATGGACTTGTCTAAGTGAGACGAACATATCTATACGGTTAAGAGGCCATAAAATCAAGCTTAAGTAAATGGAGAATCAAAATAAGCTCGGGAGAATGGGGAGTTTTATACCTTTGCTCTGAGAAGGGAAACTTCGATCAGAGATTCTTCACACCTTCGTTATACTCCAAAGAGCTTAGGGATGGAGTCCCTGGCTCTGGTGTAAGGTCTATGTATGATTT
>NW_018241283.1:215327-235290 GCF_001263595.1 Phalaenopsis equestris
CAATATGTGGAATCTCAAGCTGAGCAAAGTGAAGAGTTTGAATTTCTAATGGTGAGGATATCTTTTCTAGTTTTCTAAGACTAGTCAATAGGAAAGTCCTATGGCTAGACCTAGGCTACTAAAGAAGTTTCTAGACCTCAACCAAAAGTGAGGTCAACAATGTATTGCTACTGCACTTAGCAAAAGACCTCAAGGAACATTGTCTAGTAATGTTGAAGTAAATCCTAAAGATTAGAAAAAAGAGCACATTAAGGTTGTTCAACTAAAAAGTGGAAAAGAATTGGAAAGAAAAGTTAAAAAAAAAAGTGGAAATTGAAGTTGAGAAAGAAGGAGTGGAAAATGAAAAATCTGGTGAAGAATTTCATTTTGAGTCAGAACGTCCTATCAAACCAATGACATTTATTGTAGAAAGACTATCGCCTCCACTTCCTTAAAGATTGAAGTAGGCAAACAAAGATATCCAATTTTTAAAATTTTTGGAGATATTGAGGAAATTAATCATAAACACTCCATTTGTTGAAACTCTGGAACAAATGCCAAACTATGTGAAGTTTAGGATATACTTAATTTAAAAAGGAAGATCATAGATAATGAGGCTGTTGCACTCAGTGAAGGGTGTAGTGCTATAATTCAGAAAAAACTTCCTAAAAAACTTAAAGATCCTGGTAGTTTTACTATTCCTTGTGCTATTGGCAAAAGATTTTTTTGGAAAAAGCTTTATGTGATTGGGGAGCCAGTATTAATCTTATGCCTCTGTCAATTATCAGAAGGTTAAGTTTAGGAGACATTTCACCTATAACTGTAACTCTTCTGTTAGTTGATCGTTTAATTACCTATCCTAAAAAAGTTATAGAAGATGTTTCGGTAAAGGTTGATAAATTTATCTTTCCTATGGATTTTATTGTATTAGATATGGAGGAAGTTAAAAATAATCCTATCATTTTAGGAAGACCTTTTCTTGTCACTAAAAGAGGTTTGATAGATGTGTAGAAACTAACTATGAGAGTTAGTGATCAAGAGGTTACGTTTAATATTGCAAATTTAGTGAGATACCCTACAAAAGAAAGAGATGTTGAATGCTTCATTATAGATATTAACGATTAATTAAGCCATGAATATTTCTCAAAGACATTTGAAAAGAAATTTAAAAAAGAATATTTGAAATTTGAGGATATGTATACTTGCGTTATTATTATGGGTTTAACAGTTTAAAGATTTTAAAAGATAAAATTATTTTTACTAATTTTTTTTTTATTGGGATTGAATTACATATGTATTATTAGTGTTATCGTGTTTGTTTTGTAATATTGAAAAATATTTACAAAAGCAACACACAACAAACTGCACATCAAATAGCAATAGTAACAATCATCAAATAATTTTCATAAGTATGAGAACTTTGCAAGGTAATTTATTTAATCAACAATTAATTAAGTTCCATAAAGGAGAAATTGCCATGTAGAAGAAATTGCCAAATGGAGAGTGGACTAGGCTTCACTAATTCTCGATAAAACTCCTACTTGGAGACTAGGACACTGACTGAATCATCCATTGGTCGCATCATCCTTTTCCTCAAATGTGATATCCTCCAACTATGATACTCAAAGCCCTTGTCTTCAACTTAGAAGACCAACCGAAGCTGCGCACAACTTCAGTTTCTCAAGAGCAACACCCTTAGTCAACATATCAGTGTCAACATAGTGTTGACCTCACTTTTGGTTTAGATCTAGTCTTTCCTCGTTAGTAGCCTAGGGTCTATCCATATGACTTTTTTGTTGATTATTCCTAGAGTAATAGTAAAGGAACCCTCACCATTAGAAACTCTAAATTCTTCTATGATCAATTTGAAGTTTCATATATTGGTCATAACCTCTAATATTTAGTAGTTGGGGCCAGTATGGGGCAGTTTAGATGGAGTCCTCATAGGACAGTTTGGCCTTAAGGTGGACCCTGAGTGTTGTGGCCTGGTCAATTTCACACACACAGACTTGATACCCCCCACTTACACTCACAACCTTGGGCTTTAGTCAAATATGCTCAGTT
Source organism: Phalaenopsis equestris (assembly GCF_001263595.1). Classification (NCBI taxonomy): domain Eukaryota; kingdom Viridiplantae; phylum Streptophyta; class Magnoliopsida; order Asparagales; family Orchidaceae; genus Phalaenopsis; species Phalaenopsis equestris. The sequence continues at coordinate 217,371 of NW_018241283.1, forward strand.
GGTACTTTAACTTTTTGGGAAACTCATGTAGATGGTCCCCTAGGCCACTAGCCCTAGGCTAGGGTTTAGTTGAGACCAGCACATAGAGGACCCAAAGTACGGAATTCAATTGCTCCATGACTCAAGTAGGGTGGTTGTGTGGTTCACAACCCCATTCCTACAAAAATACCCAACCTAGCCTTTTATCCCTAAAACCTACCTCAATTTACCAAACTACCATTGAGACCCCAATTTTGACCAAAATCCAAAAATTACCCAAAATAACCAACTTTGTTCAAAAACTCATTTCAAACCATTTGAAATTAACCAAATAGCCCAAAAACCCCCCAAAATTTTCAAAACTACCAAAATACCCTTGATTTTGCCCAAATGACAAAAATACCCCTGGTGACCGAAGCTGTCTCAAAACCTTCAAAATCATTTCAAATGTCACCAAAACCAATTTGGACCACTTCATTGTGCCCAATTTGACCAATTTTGACTAAAAGCCCAATTTGTCATTAAAGGTCCAATTACCTCAATTCACCCCCAATGTCCACTAATTTGATCTTAATTTTCTCCAATTTTAATTTTAAACTCAAATTAATCATGACTAAAATTGATTGAAACCAAATCTATACCCAATTGGACCAAATTTTAAACCTAAATCCTATGCCCAATTCAAAATCCCCAATTTGACTCAGCCAAAATTTCACCAAATTGAACCCTCAAACCTATCAAATTACCTTAATTTTGAATCCTAAACTTTTTACAACACTTACCCACACTTACCCACATCACAATGAATCTTAAATTGGCCTTTTTTAAGCCATAATTTCACTAAAATTCAATTTGGACCAAAACCCCAAATTTTGCCTCAAACCCCAAATTCCACCAAATTGAACTTCATAACCCTAAAATTTCCACTCAATTGATATTCAAAACTTTTCATGGCAATACCTTGGACCAATTGGAACCATCAATTGGGTATAACCAAAGCGCTAGCCTAATACAAACTCAAGGCTAACCCAAACACACCAAAATTTGCCATGAGCCAAAATCCTTCAAATTCATCTTCCAAATCAACACAAAATTACTCAATCTTTTTTTTTTAAATATTGATGATAGACATCCAAGTCAAGTTGCTCAATCAATTGGAACCAATCCATGATCAAGCCCAGGTCTAGTCCAAGTTCAACCCAAAATGCCCAAAATTGAACCCATGCACCAAAGTTAACCAAACCAATCCAATTGATCAAACCAAATCCACCAGAACCACTATTTGGACTTTAGTGACCAAGTTAGACCCACCTAGCCCACCCTATATGAGCTATGGAAAAATGGTCCTTTAATTTAAGGGATCTCCTCTCATATCTATTTTAAACCAAGATATCTTTTCCATCAACCTTAACCATTCAGAGTTAATCATCAGTAACCCTCTCTTGACTCCTTGGACTTCTCTAGCCATCACCCCTAGCCTTGTCGGCCAGCCTAGTGGCCTGAAAAACCCAAATCGAGAGCCAGCCTCCTTAAATTCAAGCTCAAATTCACCCATCCAATGAGGCTCATCCCCATTGGTTGACTGCACTCTTCAACCCTCCACATAGGCAGCCAAGTGCACCTGTATTGAAGCCCTGAGCTCCACCCCTTACATGGTTATTTAAACCGACCTCCTGCACGGTCGAAGGAGAAGTTAACCAAAACTAAACAAAACTCTACCAAAATCACACCAGACCTTCTTACAGCCTAGAGAAACTCATCCCTACAATTCTTCAGCCCTAATTCCCTCAGCTTGAGTTCAATTTTTGAGCTCAAAACTAGGGTAATTTTGACCACTTTTCTCCACACCTTCACAGTCCACCAAACTCAAATTAATTGTGTCCATACTATCCCCAAACTGAGAGGAGTTGTTCCCCCACAAAAGCCCAATTACAAAGAGCCTCTAATCTAGCTTAAGACCAACACCTGAAAACCTCTTTGGTCAAAGTCATACCTAGGAAATTCACCATAGCCCAACAATTCATCTGGAGGTTCGTTGGACTCCTCTAAAGTTTCTTCAATCATCTGATCGAGCCTACACTTCTCAGAAAAAGGTATTGAAATCTCCGCTCAATTTGAGCTTAATTTGGTTCTCCATGTGTATATACTGTATTTCATGCTCGATCAACCATGTAGATAGTTTCTTCTTGAGTAGATGAAGGTATAAGATTAAACCAGAAGTGATTTGATTTAGTCTAGCTCGAGATCTTAAGGTTTGAAGTTGAATGACTTAAGGGTTAGGTTAATTGGGGATGATGACGGAGAGTTGTCCGATCGCGGGCGTATTGGATGGACGGACGAGAACAAGCAAGGTGAACTCTTGGTACGCAAACTGTTGGCTGATGAGGTAGCTGAGTGGTTGGCAGAACCAAATTAGAGAGCATCGTGTGCGTGTAAAGCTCAATACGCCATAGGTTGACACAACAGTTGTGTCGGATAAGTAAGAAAATAGGGATTTTATGATTTAATTTAATGCCAAAACTTAAAAAATTCATAACTTTGCATAGAAAAATCACAAAAATAAAATAAAAATACCCTTTTGCTCAGTGAATAGAAGAGAATAATGTGGACCAAAAATAAAAAATATTTGTTGATTCTCTATTTTTTAATTAATTAAATAGTCTCTAAGGTTCTTCAATTTAATTGATTAAATAATATTTACTATAGCTTGAAACTTTGGGGGTTTATTCCTCAAGACAGAGGGGATGTTCTCTGATTTTTCTAATGTCAGATAGTATCTCTGTGCATGTGACCCTAATTTCCAAGCTTGGATAGTTATTTTGGCTTGAAATAATCATATAAATTAAAATATCATTTGGAAATTATGGGATGAATGTTAGAAGGTTTCTAGTGGTCAGAGGAGCTTAGGATAAATATCAAAATGGTTTAGATAATTTTGTACATTTATACAGTTAATTAATTTTTTATGGTTTGTATTAAATAATTTAAATTAAATATTATCAAAAAAATTAATAAAATCAATTCCACATTGTGTAGAAAAATAATATTGACTCGATGTAAAAATTTAAAATTTATTTGATTAAGTTCAATAAAGTTGATTTTCTAAGAAAAATTTTATTTTTGTACAAAAATTATTATATTAAATTAAATGCACTTAGGAAAATTACGAAAAGTGGTTTTTTGAATTCCTTGTGATTAGTGGCTCTTAGGAAAGATAAAGATTATTTTTGAGGAAATTCTTTATTTTTAAGCTAAATTTTAAATTAAAAATTAAAAAAATATGAAAATGGTCTAAAATGTGTCTAATTTTTTTCTGATCACTTATGACTCATTAGATTATTTTTCCTAATTTTTTGAAGTTAAAATAAATTTTTTAAAAGCTAGAAATGAATTTTCCTTAATTTGTCATTAAAATAATTATAATAAATAAGTTAAAAAACATAAAAATATAAAATTTGTTCCTCTGAGTTCTCTGGCCTTAGGTAGATTTAATAAAAATATAAAAAAATAATTTTTGGAATTAAAACATTTTTCTATTTAATTAAAATAATCATTAAATAATTATAATAATTAAAATATAATTTGAAAATCATGCAATTTTGCTTAAATGTTCCTTTGACCTAGGTGAGGCTCTAATAATTTTCCCATAACAAACAAATCTTATTTTGATTAATTAAATAAATTAATATTTAAAAATCTTAATTTTGAATTAAAATAATTATATAAATTAAATAAAAATCTAAAAGTCCACATTTTTTCTCCTCTGATATTTTAATTAACTCATGATTTAGTCTCCACGGAAATTTCATGGTCACTTAGGGTTTTATTTGATAAGTTTTTGGATAGGGAGCGGGGCAAAATGGTAACTTTAGAATTTTAATGCTTTAATTAAATCTTAGGATTAATAAAAGGGTAAATGGGTAATATTGATTGTAATAAAATCTCTTGGGTGTTTGAAAGATAATGGTTTAAGAGGTAGAAACCAATTTTCCATCCTTTTCATGATAAAGGTAAAATTGTAATCTTGATAATTGTCATAACTTGGAAGTCAATTCAATAGGATGATCCTAAAGTAATGGGCTTAAGTTATGAAGATAGTAATTCACTCATTTAAGGCCCACCAATCTCACTAATTGGATACTAATTCTGACATTAATGAGAATTTAAGTACCATTTCAATATTTAATTATTTTAAATTTATTTTGAAAATCAAAATTGAGAGGGCCTAATAGTGAACTAGGTTTGATATGTAAGAATTGTCTTAATGAGGATTAGAAAAGATGAATTTAATTAATTGATAAACATTCTCAACCACTTTAGGCCCTACTTTAACTATGAGTATTAAAATCCTTAATGACTTCGGACTTGCCCTTTGGGATACCCATTCATATAACTGTCAAATAAAATATTAAGCAACTATCTAACTTCCTTCATTTTTTGGGATGTTTGAAATAACAAGGTTCACTAAGCAATGGGATAATTCAATTTTAAGATGATTAATGGAACAATATAATAAGTTCAAAATGAACTTGAAACATTTCAAGGGATTTTAAAAGTTCAAGGGATGAAACATTTCAAGGGATTTTAAAAGTTGTTATGGGTTATTCCCTGAACACTTTGGAATCTCTTTGATGTTTTGAAGGACAAATTGAACTTATTATATTTTTGTTCTAGAAAATCATCCATCAAGATCTTTTTGGATTCATTGAGTCTTGTTTGAGGGTTCAGAAACTACTCCTTCATCTACTCTTGCGCTTTATTTAAACCTGCAAAATTATAGACTTGTCGTAAGAGCTAATTTTTCAGTGGGAATAGAATGCCGAAAAGATGACAGGTACGCTTTTACAATGTTTTTTAATTTCTGTCATTTTACTTTCTACAATTTACCTTTCCTACAAAATATTATAACTGCTTGGATGTCCACTTTACTTCACTTGCAAAAATCAAAACCAATTTAAAAAATTAATCAACATTTTCAAAATTCTAAAACAAATTTTTTGAAAGGTTACAATAAATACTTTAAAATATCACTAAACTTAAAACATCCTTTTGAATTTACGGGAGTCCCTCAAAGAAGGTAACTCACGGTTGCTAACGAGATCTTTTATGTTTAAATAGGTTTCACAACTTGTTTAAGGTAAGTAAATTCAAAAGAAAATAGTGATACCGGAATGAGGGAACTATGAGATCCTAACCGATGTCACTCTAATCAACTTTAACACCCCCCCCCCCCCCCACAAACTTTACAACTGTATATTTAAACATTTAAAACTTAGACTTTAGGGTTGCTACTTCATGAAGGAGCTTAGAGCTAACTCGGTGGGCAGGCTTCTACAATAGCATGGGGATCTACAAAAACACATCTTTTATTAGAATTAAACAACATATCGCGGGATTTCAAGGATGTCAGCCTAGTGCGATTAAATTCCCAACTCATCTATAGGCCTTTGTATAGATATGCTACAAAAATTAAGCCTTAACTCATTTTTTGATTTTGAGGTTGTCGTTCTTCACGACCTAAATCCTCATATCTTCCAGGCTATTTGTGTGATCATCTCACATAATTGTAAGCTCTAACTAATGAAATTGGCAAGATGTAACATTTAAATAAAAATATCTTCTAGAAGCCGATGCCAAACCAGAGGATAGTTTGAGAAGTCACTGAAGTTCTCTTTAGGATCTGTGACAACCCCTAGTTTCTCTTCCTTTGGATTTCATAACAATGTTCCAAATTTGAGTCATTCCTCTTTGACACTCCTTCGGTCCGATCTTTTGAAAAGTCCTACTAATTGAAATTTTTGAAGACAATATTCCCTAATCTAAATTGAGAGGTTTTTTTATGTGACTTAGGTTATCGAAGATGTAATTAACAATAGGGACTTGCACTTATTGAAAACTTTAAGAACCCAACTTAATAAAAACCCTTTTTAATTTTTCATATTAAATAGGATAACTTGTCGGTCAACAGAAAAAAATAATTTTGTAGACTTAAACAGATGCCCTACACTCTTTAGTTTATTTAATCGAGCACCAGTAAGTAGTGCGTCTACCCTTCGGGATAGATACATTGTTTGCAATGTTATGCTCGTTTATTTAAACCGTTGTTTATATGGGACCTGTCCAGTCTCATATTTTAAAATTTTAAAATATTATCTTTAAAATTGTATATATTAATCTATATTTTAAAAGAAACCGACAACTTATAATTTGGGGACCTACACATAGTCTTATATCTCCAAGCTCTTTTCTAGGTTACTCATGTATCTGCGTACAACTCCCACTACATGGACAATATCTTGCCTCTACTAAAAGGCTTTTACAACAATTCTCACCTTATAACTCTTTATGTCATCATGCTTAGTCTATGCTCGGTACTCCCACTTGTTGTGTAATGTCTTCTTCCAAAGTAGAAGCTCTATCCGCTCCCGTTTTTTATTTCCCAGCAGATAATCCATCTCCTCCTTCACGGTCAGCTTCCACTTGGTCGAATTTTCATCTTATAAGGTTTCATCATTACTCTGTGGTTCTCCACCATCTATAAGCAGGATGTAGTTAAAGGTTGGATAGTAATGCTGAGGAGAACATTTATTTCTGACTGACCTGCAAACTGTACCTGTAGAGGTGGACAACTCTATAACTGACTACAGAACAATAGTCTTTAGGCCTTTGTATAACTTTGTTATACAAATTAAGCCTAAACTCGTTTTAGGATTCTGAGGTTATCGTTCGTCACGACCTAAATACTCATATCTTCAGGCTATTTGTGCAATCGTCTCACATAAATGTAAGCCTTAACTAATGAAATAAGCAAGATGTAACATTTAAATAAAAATATCTTCTCAAAGATGATGCCAAACCATATGATAGAATGGGAAGTCACTGAGAATCTCCTCAGGATCTATGACAACCCCTTGTTCCTCTTCTGTTGGATTCCATAAGAATGTTTCAAATTTGAGTCATTCCCCTTTGACACTCCTTTAGTCCAATCTTTCGAAAAGTCCTACCCCTTGAAATTCTTGAAGAAATTATTCCTTAATCTAAATCGAGAGTTTTTTTAGGTGACTTCGATTATCTGAGATGTAATTAACTATAGGGGCTTATACTTATTGGAATATTTAAAAACCATTAAATAAGAGAACTTGTCGTCAACATAAGAAAATGGTTTTTTAGACTTAAACAGATGTCATACATTCTTTAATTTATTTAATCAAGCCTTCAACAGTAAGTAGTGTATCCACCCTTCAGAATTGATGCATTGCTTGTGGTGTTATGCTTGTTTATTAGATTGTTGTTTATATGGGATCTGTCTGGTCTCATATTTTCAAAATTTTAAATATTATCTTCAAAATTATATTTATTAATCTATATAATAAAAGAAACTAACAAATTCTAATTTGGCGACCTACACATAGCCTTGTATACCCCCAAACTCGTTCTTGGGTTACTCATGTAATTGCTTACAATTCCCACTGCATGAGCAATATCCTGTCTCCACTAAAAGTCTTTTTACAATAAGTCTCGCCTTATACCTCTTACTGTCATAATGCTCAGTCTTCACCCGGTACACCCACTTGTTTTGTAATGTCTTCTTCCATAGTAGAAGTTCTGTCAGCTCCCATTTCTGATTTCCCAGCAGAAAATCCATCTCCTCCTTCATGATCAGCTCCCACTTGGTCAAATTTTTATCTTGTAATGTTTCTTCATTACTTTATGGTTCTCCACCATCTATCAGCATGATGTAGTTAAGGTTTGGATAGTAACGTTAAGGAGAATTTCTATTCCTAACAAACCTGCAAACTGTACCTGTAGGGGTGGACAACTCTATAATTGACTGCAGAACAATAGGAGTGGTGCCCCGGACCCACTCTCCTCATCACTTCCATCACTACCTTGCACTGTGACCTCTTGGTCGAATTTTCATCTTGCAAGGTTTCTTCATTAATCTATGGTTCTCCACCATCTATAAGCATGATGTAGTTAAAGTTTGGATAGTAATGTTCAGAAGAATGTCTATTCCTAACTGACCTGCAAACTGTACCTGTAGGGGAGCTGATCTATAAATTGTACCTGTAAGGGTGGACAGCTTTATAACTGACTGCAGAATAATAGGAGTGGTGCCCCGAAACCACTCTCCTCATCACTTCCATCACTACCTTGCACTGTGACCTCTTGGTCGAATTTTCATCTTGCAAAGTTTCTTCATTACTCTATGGTTCTCCACCATCTATAAGCATGATGTAGTTAAAGTTTGGATAGTAATGTTGAGGAGAATGTCTATTCCTAACTGACCTGCAAACTGTACCTGTTGGGGTGGACAACTCTATAATTGACTGCAGAACAATAGGAGTGGCGCTTTCGACCCACTCTCCTCATCACTTCCATCACTACCCTGCACCGTGACCTCTGGTAAATCATCAAACCTTACCAACTCGGATACATGAGAAGCCACTTCAAAAACTGCACCAGTCTTGTTCTTGTAAATGATCTTCTCATTAAAAATCAAATTCTTGCTTCTTATGATCTTTCGATCTTGATTATCCGAGAAACAATAATTGAATGCCTTGTTTCCATAACCAATGAAATAACATTTCTTTGACTTAATCTTGAGCTTGCTAGGAGCCTCGGGATTAATAAGAACATAAGAGAGTAGTCAAAAGTTTTAAGGTGAGAAAATTTGACCTCTTCCCCACTCTATACCTTCTCAAGAAATTTACAATATAATGGAAAAAATGGCCCCCTGTTGATCAAGTAAATTGAAGCACTGATCGCTTCTGACGAGAAAGTTGGTGGTAGTACGATGTTCAATCTCATGCTATTAGCCAGCTCATTAATGGTCTCGTTCATGCACTCCTCAACACCATTTTGATGTGGTGTCCCAGGAATGATCTTCTCCATTATGATTCCCTGAGTTGCACAATAATCCTTGAACCCATCATCAATATACTCACCACCATTATCAGACCCTAAACATTTTAGTTTTAAGTCTGTCTTTGTCTCAATCATTGTCTTCTAAATCTTGAACACATTAATTACTTCTAATTTATGCTTCAAGAAGTACACCCATACCTTTCAGTTGTAGTCGTCAATGAACATGATATAGTGATCAGAGCCTCCAAGAGATTACACTAAAGATTGCCCCCACCCATCTGTGTGTACAAGTTCCAGTTTTCCTGCTTTTGGCGCTCTGCCACTATTCAAGAAACCAACTTTCTTCTACTTCCTCATGATGCAATTCTCACACATGTTGAGATCAACTAACTTCAATTCTTGTAGCTTGCTTCTGGATTGAAGTTCTTTCGAATCCCTCTGAGTCATGTGGCCAAGTCTGCAATGCCATAAATATGGTATGCTCTCTACAGCGGTAATATCAACACTATTAATTAAACCAATAGTCTTATATAGTGTGCTGATTTTCTTACCTTGAACCAGTACAAGTGCCCCTTTTGGAACCTTTCAGAAGCTATCTGAGAACACTATTGAATGACCACCCTCATCAAGCTTCCCAACGAAATGAGGTTTTTCTTCAACTAAGAAATGTGTCTGACCTTTTGCAAAGTCTTTTTTCTCTTGTTAGGGAGTGTAATCTCAACATATACCATCCCTAACATGTTCAAAGGTTCTCCATCAACCAGAAATACTTTCCCAAAGTCACCTGCAACATAATTCTATATTAACTCCCGATGAGAAAGATGTATAGAAGGAAGTCCCTGAATCCAATATTCAACCATCAACAAAACCATGAGCTTTCAGCAATAGTGCATCCTACACCTCTTTAGTTACAACATTAACACTTAACTTTTTGGGATTTTTGTAGTTCTTCTTTATGTATCCAACTTTGCCACAATTCTAGTAGGTTTCTGACTGAGCAGGCGTTGACTTCCTCTTGCCTCCGTGCTTTGATTTTGATCTTCCTCTGTTTAGTTTCTTGTTCTATGATCTCCCTCTAAAATCAACATTTAGTGTTGAACTCAAACCCGAGGTCTCGTCAGAATCTTTTCTGTGAACCTACTCAGCCAAAATTAGAACACGAATATCATCATATTTCAGATTAGATTTACTTATATATTTGCTAACAACCATCCTCATAGCTTTTGAGCTATTTGACAATGAAACCAACAATATCAGTGCATGTATCTCATCATCAAATTCAATTTACACAAACAATAATTGATTTTTGATAGTATTAAAATCATTCAGATGTTGTACAATAGCTGTGACATCCGCCATCTTCAAATTGAGTAACTTTTTCATCAAATGCACATTTTTATTCGCCGAAATCTTTTCATACATACCTGACGAAACAACCATGAAATCTGTAGTCATCCTTTCCTTGATAACTTTGTGTGTAACAGATCTCAACGGAGTTAGTCAATCCAACAAATTTCATTCAGTCTCGTCCATCTTTTCCGGTCTCTTTCTCAGTAACAAAAGATGAACTTTCTTCCCATAAGATATTCCTCTATCTGCATCCTTCAGTAACCAAAATCAATGTTATCAAATTCTTAATCCCTGATACCTTCACTTTGCCTCCAGCCATCGCTTTCTTTCAGATCCAAACTTTGGTTCTGATACCAATTGTTGTGAAAAAAATGAGGGCAATAAAGCATAAAGTTTGAACGAGAAATTGCAAAATAGAAAATAAGTAGGACACACAGATTTACATGACTCGACAAATTGCCTACGTCCATGGAGCTAAAGAGGAATTAATTACTTTAAGAATTACACCGCCGATCACATCAACATACAAGAAAGAACTCTCTCTCTTCTCCTCTCTCTCTCTCTATGTCCTTCTCACTTTCTTTCTCCACCCTAGAGTCACCAGAGAGGAAGATGATGTCTGCTGCCTCCTTAATTGTGTTTTTCTGTTGCAAGCCTTACACAAATTTTGAGAAGAAGGGGAAGACACCAAGTGACGACAAAGACCACCGAACCTTGCAAAGCTTTCGGGATTTCTTCTGGTATTCCTGTCGCCTACTACCTACTTCAATCAAGAATCTCTCCTTCTAAGTCTCACCAGAAAACCCATCAAGAAAGAAAGGAAGCCCGAGGATATTTCCTTTTTCCAATTCGTGAATAGTTTGCTTCCTTGTTGTCCCATAGAAGTAAATATGGATGACGGGACCCGATCATTTCTATTTCACAAAAATAGTAAGTGTTTGTTTGGAGCAGCTGCAACTTATCCAGCTTATCCAGATAAACAGCTTATTCTGATAATTTGTTGATTAGCAGCTGATCCAGATTAGCTGACTGACTGTTTGGTTTGAGCGTTTGAAAAATAGCTGATTCTGAATAAATGTCTATTTTGCTCCTGTTATGTATAAGTTTTTTAGTTGTTTGTTTTGTGCATTTGGAAAACATGCTTTCTCTGGATAAATGACCAATGTGGCACGCAAGAGTTGTGTTGTTTAAAACAAAACGATAATAGCTACACATTAGATATTTCAAAACCAATAAAATCCATTCATAAAAGAACAAAAAGAACTCACAACTCACGTAATAGAGAGTACCAGGAAACCTAAAAAAAAAAGAAATAACAATTCAAAATTACAAGTGAAAGAATAATAATATTTATTTTAAAATCTGGAAACCGTTGAAATTGAAAATAGATAAATAAAAAATAGCCAATTCAATTTTTATGTACGATTATAAAAAGTAAGATTTAGATACATGCCACTATAGTAAAAAGACAATTTTTGGTATAGACTAACATCACTAGAACCTTCAATCTCATATGATTTCCATAGAAACAGAAAGATCGCAATGTAAGATGGATTTGGCATGTTTTCTTCTCCTGATAGTTGAACTATATTGCCTCACTATTGTGGTCGAATGAGGGAAGCAGTGAATGAATCCATTTCAACGGCACACCCCAACTGCTGCAGTAACATACCACCATTTCATCCACTATCAATGCACCGGTTGCCCTTAAAGAGAAGGACCATCTAAGCTGTATCACCAAGAGGGACAGGGAGAGAGCCTATAAATGGCCTTATAATGACTATCAATAAAGTTCAGGGATCAACTTATCTGGCTAATGCAAAAGAAAATTTACATGCATTCGAAGCTTATTTTTATATGCTTAATTTATATGCTTATTAGTAATAATAAGCTGAACCTTCATTTTTATATGCTTCATCAATAGAAGCTTTTTATATGCAGTTCAACGCAATCACCGCACCACAGAATTAACCGGGCCATCAACACTAACTTTACAAAGAAAGACAAATATTAATTTAATAGGAGCCGTAAGAAGTGGGCACATCATAAAACTTATTTATGGAGATCAACCAAAATCTCCAAAGGCACATGTCCGCATATAAAATTGTAGATTAGTGTTGCATATAAAATGTTAGGTGGTAAAAGTAAAAGTTGGTAAAAATAGAAACACCTCCTTTATTAAAAGTGTATGATAGTGGGCCTCAATTTAATTTTATTATTTCTTTAAAAAAAATTCTTATAATACTGCGCATGTACCGCGCAGAATAAGAGTTCGTATACTTCCCTCATAAAAAGTACAAAATATTCTCATTACCGAAATTAGAAAAAAAAAAATTTCTGATTTAAACAAGTAATTGAAAGTTAATTTCAATGCAATTCTTTTATCATTTACACTTTCATCACATTTCATTTCCTTTCTCTCAATTCATTTAAACCAAACAGACTGCAAATTGATTCCCTAAATCCAGTAGGAGTTGTGAGATGAATTATATATAAATATTTTATTCTTCAATATATAAAACTGTCTCATCTACTTTACGCAAGCGGAAGTAGCTTTCTCCTACGAAATCATGGAGAGCATTTGGGGACAATAGAAACTCGACGTCATCTTCTTCAGCACTAATGCTTTAGTCAACAAGTTGTTCACCGTACTCAAGTCAAAAGCCAACTCCACTTGCGCTTACTTCTAGATGAAGTTGATTGTCCTTTTATAATTTTCCAATATGTTGGAACAATATAAGGTCAAGGAAATGTTTAGCATCATACATAAAAAAGAAGCTGTTTACTGTGTACATATTCTAAGAAATTATAGGTTGAGCTCGATGCAGCAGGGGCTAATTAGGTAAAAGTCGCGGAAGGAGAAACGCGTTATGTCCTATAACAACAAATCGTGGAGTGCTGAATAACAATGAAGCACTTGCGTTTCTATTTTAATGTAGTATAAGTAAAACAAATCTAGAAAAAGCTATGACATGATAATGGAGAAAAAAAGTTATAAAATCATCTATAAAACTATATAAACTATGTGGGAGGATTTTAAGTCAACTTATTCTTAAAAGCTCAAGAGATGTAACATAAAACGACATTTTTTTTTTCAAACTAAGTTTAAGAGCTACTCAAAAAATTTGGCATGATGAAATTCAAGGTTCATAAAACCAACATGAGTTAAAGTTCTTAAAAATAGATCAAAATGAACCGAGTAAGATGGTTCATAAAAAAAATTAATGGGAATTTTTTTGGTTTTTTTTTTTTTTTATGTACTGCTCTAGCATGCTTCAAATTATAGTTGTTGTATGTGTGTGTACTCATTTTTAAGTCATTTGAAAGTTTTCTCATTATAGAGCACTCAACATATATTTTGTTATTTGATATGCATTATTTTGTTAGATTTCTAGTATTCGAAACATTATATGCCTTAGGATTTACTTGCTTATTCTAATGTTGAAAATGTGGGATGCAATATTTAAATTATTTTAGAATTATTATGTTGGTCTTTGTATTCAATACAACTAAGTTCTATGGATTGATCTATCGTAGAGACTATGGATATAGTTGCAGGCGGTCATCTTATTAAGCTTTTTTTGCCAAAGAAAAGATTGAAAAATTATATAATCAAATTACAACATGATTAATTTATCTAGTACCATCAGTTTGCCAATTTAATATTCACAAATCAAAGATATTGAGATTAGACATCATTTTTCTTAAGAATCAAGTACATAAAAGGAATTGTAAACATTATTTTCACTGAACTATTTTTTAAACTGCATATATACTAACAAAATATTTAAAAAGAAATAAGTTATAAATTAAGATGAAGGTTTGGAATACTAGATTCTATTTTATCACTAAAAATTTTTTTATATTAGGTAATGCACCTTTGCATCTCTCATCTAATTAACATCACTTTTTATATTGTAAGAAAAGGAGAGATTTATGTCAGTTTAGATTAATTATATTCATATGCATTAATTTGGGGGAAGAATCTAAAAAAAATTATGATAATATTATCAAATTGAGGGAGATGTCATGTGTTTTACATATAAAGCCTAGTGACAAACCATAATATTTTTGTCATCTTATAAGAGGGAGTGTATATTAGTATGTTTTAATGGAAATAAACAAATATTTAGTCATTCTAAATATTTGAATTAAGTGATTTTATGATTAGGTAATCACACATGTATTTGGTTTCAATGTTTGACAGATGTTCAAAAAAATTAAAAAAAAGTATTAAGCAAGAGATTAGGACAGTTTGATAATATACTTTTATCTGAAAGAGTTATTGAGTCATTAGGTTTGTAATAATAAAAAGAGGTTAATGAATATGCTTTGAATAATAATTTTTTATGAGTTTAAATGATTTAGAATTATTTGAAAATTTAATTTAATGATTAATTTAATATTTTTATTTTTCTGTTTAATATTAGCGAATCAAGGTCTTTAATTTTTTATTATTTTTTATTAGTTCTTTTGTATAGATGTATGAGTTTTCTAATTCATGATCAACCATGTTATCATGAATAATAAACCTTCTTGAACATTAACATGCAATTTTAATTATTTGTTTCTTATGTAATAATAAAGCTTAGTTTTTTTTTTTTTTTAATTATAATGATTATGATTAATTTTTTAAAATCATATTTATTATTCTTAAATTTTTTATTTTGCCTTGTAAACTTAAAGATATCATAGTGACATATACGTGATTCTATATAAATGGCCCATTTTTTAAAAGTATTTAGTCATTTTTAAATTTATACAATATTTAAAATTAATATTTTCATAAAACTTTAATTATGATCATTAAATTTTGACCTGACTATTATTCTCTTGGATTTAGGGCTGTCAAAAAAGCTTGTTGTTTGTGAACAGTTCGTGTTCGGTTCGTCAATGAGTTCATGTTCGATTCGTTTGATAAGTAAATGAGGCAAACGTGAATAATTTTTTTTCGTTCTGTTAGTTCAACGAACCAAACACGAACAGTGATGCATTCGTTCGTGTTCGAATCATTATTGTTCGAAATATGAAATAATTTAAAGTAATTATATATAAAAAATTTATGATATTTTAAAAAATTAAATTTTATAGATTATAATATATAATAAATTAATAATAATAATATATTAATATACTATATTAATAATATACTAAGATAGATATTATATATTTATATAATATAAGTTATATGATTAATATAATATATTATTTATATATATTAATATTAGGGATGTCAAACTGGCTTGTCTTTCGCGAACAGCTCGTCTTTGACTCGTTCGTTAAGAAACGAACAGTGACTTCACGAACAATTTCAAACACGAGCTCTGTTCGTTCGTGTTCGGTTCGTTTACACCCCTACTTGGATTCACTATAGCTTTTAAAATCAATTGTATATGCTCTACGATTTTTTTCTAAATATGGAATTTATTATGATTTTTCCTTGCATTAGTTATTTATTATAAAACTTAGCTTTTTTCTTAGATTTAATTATTATTTTAGGACTAGCTATAAGAACCACTTCAGCTAATTGATATTTGAAAAGTTAAGGAACATTTTCTTATATACTTATGATAATTTTTGAGAGGTTGTAGGAAAGAGAAACTTTGGTTAGCTACTTGTTGAATAAAAAGCATATGAATATTTTCCCTTATTTTTTTCTCTTAAATAGTTTTCAATTGTGTCTTTCCCTTGAGAAAATTTTAAGAGTTGATCTGAAAGATCTTTAAGCGATCGAGCATATGCAAAGTCAAATCTTATATAAGTATTTTTGAAGCTATTTAAGTTATCAATATTTGTATAAAATACACATAGATTTCATAATTTTTTAATTTTCTTTTGCTATGTTTTAATTATATGAAATAGTAAGATATTAGATTTTACTTTAAGCATTTCAAAAAATTGAATTTATTCTAACATTTTATAGAATTTTATATACTTTATGAGATTAATTTATCGTTGCACTTACTTGTTGAAAAACATTGTTTATAAGAGTTGTCTCTTCTTTGAGGAGGGATAGGTTTTACATTGGAAAATTTAATGATGAAACCCTAGAAAGTGATGATCTATGCATTGGATATTAGTAAAGATTGAAATATCTCAAAATGACTTATGTGTATCGTCACTTGCTAATTTTACTTAACTCTTACATTTTCTATCAATTGAGATAAATGTGTACTCAAAATGACTAATTTTTTTAATATTTTATTATCAATTGAGATAAACCCCTTTCTTAATATTTTCTAATATTTAATCAGTGTTGAGTATTTATATTACAATTTAGTTTCCTCTAAACCACAATAAGTTTATAAGAATCTATATTCCTTGCTAAATTAAAACTTCTAAAAAATTATACTCCTTTATTTTAAGAAAATGAAAGTTAACCCTACAATTCTAATATTTTCCATCAAAATTGTTGAATCATAATTAATAGCATAATACACCTTCCCATAATGTATTAAAATTAAGTTTCTTCTTAAGAAAATAACTTGAAGTTTAATTTTATACTGAATTTGAAATGTAGAAATACAATTACATCCACAGTAGACCCTTGAATAGAGAAAATAACTTACTTTATAAAAATGTGCACCAATTACAAGTGCACAATTTAGAAAAAAACTGAAATACGGCTAAGTAGAAAGATAGCCCCTGAATTAAACCTTGAAGATAAATTTCACTCTTGATCTTCTACACTTGCACAGAAGCACAACTTTCTCTAACTTTAACTTACTACACTTACTCAAACATCATGTAGGCACAAAATCTTTTTTTCTTCCCAAGTCCTCCTTAGACTTTTTATGTTCCACACTATTCAAAAAAACATCCTAGCCATTCAGTCATGCTCTATAACTCCCCCAAACCTGCTCCACAACTGTACAAAAAATTTCTTTGTTGAGTATTGGTGCTACAACACCATAAAGTAGCATTATTGCACAACTGATGTACTAATTTAGGACTCAATAGTTACATTGTAGTGCAATAAACTCAAATTGTTGGCTCCAAATAGTCTAACACTATTATTGTGGCAGTAAAAATTTATCATTATAAAGCTTAAATGAGAGCACCTCGGAGCTAGTAAAGGACACTGCGGTGTCATGCTCTTGGAATGTTGCATTGAATTAAATTATTTTGTTTTTGTGGTGTGACCAAAAGAAAATATGTTGAGATTTTCATACATATTTTACACTGATTTTGATGATATTGCACTTTAAAGAAGGGTATTTTTGATGCTTTGTTGCAGGTATGTTGAATTATGGTCATTTGAGCAAAAAAATGCAAAAAGTAGCGAATTTGGAGCGAAAAGGACCAAAATATGAAGATTTGAACTAGGGCGCCGATGGCGCCATCGACGCCCAACCCCGCCAACGACGAGTTTTTCAAGAGACTACAGACTTAAATAATCTAGAAGGCCACCGACGGCGCCCTCGAGGCCGCCGACGGCGAGATCGGCGGGGGTGTTTAAAACGGGGTGGCATGGGGGGGGGGGTGGACGGTTTTTTAGGGGATGCTTAGGCAACTCTTGGGAAAACTCTTCTACAACTTTAAGAGAAGATTGTGGCCGAAAATAGAGAGGTCCAGTAGAAAATAGAGAAGTTCAATAGAGTATAGAGAGTCTAATTTAGGGTTAGATTGTGAGGAATTCTTTGAGAGATTGTAAGAGTGGAGGGAAAGTGAGAGATTTCTTCCTCCTTGCCACTTCGAAGAAGAATTCTGTGTGCTGTAAAGA
>NW_018241283.1:235837-237199 GCF_001263595.1 Phalaenopsis equestris
CAAGCATAGGATTATAGGATTAGTCAATGTTCTTTATGCCTAGACCAAAGGATAAAGAATAGATATGCTTCTATTTGGCACAATCCAATTTGAACTGATTCACTTTATCCATTCACTTTAATTTCTTTACAAGGAGAAGTATGCTTTCTTATATATTGAACTTCACATTAGAAACTTTATTAGTAGAATTAGTTATTTAAGAGTTATTAAAATTACATATTTATTTCAATTGTCTATAGTGACAGATAAGCAATTTGAACTATATTGTTGTGATTCAGTATTGATTTTATAAAATCTTAGTTTGTAGTCTCTAATATTACTACCTGAGGGATCGATATCCAAGACTCCATTAGAGCCCTGTATTACTTGAGCGATACGTATACTTGCTTTGATAAGTGTGCTTTGCAATTATTGAATATTTTATATACATCTTTGTCGAATATATAATCGCTGTCAAGTTTTTAGTGTCGTTGCCGAGAGGACTTAAATCTTCTAGCAGCAGTATTAAATTCTTGTATTTTTAAGTATATATAAAGTCGTTGTCAAGTTTTTGGCGTCGTTTTCGGGGAGTAAACAAGAATCATAACTAGAGTAACGGATAAATTAGGACTATTAGAAAACTTTTACTTGAATTGCAACTTATTTTCATATTTAGTTAACCGTTTTTCTGTGTACTGATTTCAATTGTATGCGTAAATTTGGACCTAAAAATCTTATACCCTACGATTCGTAATTAGAACGCACATTAGAAGAATTAGAAAACTATAGAAAACTAAGAAGAGAACCTAGAAATCCTGACACAATGGAAAACAACGTGAACAAACAAGGAATAGAAAATGAACACCAACCCTAAACCTCTATGAGATTATGCAAATCCTATAGCAGATGAAATTCACTTACCTATCCAAAATCCTGATGTAGCTACTAATTCATTTGAACTGAAACCTGCTATTATCCAAATGGCATAAGACAATCAATTCTGAGGTACACCAAATGAAGATCATAATTTACACCTCGCTAGTTTTTTAGAACTTTGTATTATCTTTAAATATGAAAGAGTTTCAAAAGATGTTGTTAGACTTAGAATTTTTCCTTTTTCACTTAGGGATAAGGCTAAGATGTGGTTAAATTTGTTAGCACCTGGATCTAATAGAACTTGGGGAGAACTTTCACAAAAATTTCTATCCAAATATTTCCCTCCGTCCAAAACTGCTAAACTTAGAAATGACATAACATCGTTTTGTCAGATTGATGGAGATTATCCAAATATTTGCCCTCATCATTCGTTACCAGATTGGTTGATAATTCAAACTTTTTATAATGGATTAGTGGGATCACTTAGATCGATTATAGATGCTGCAG
>NW_018241283.1:237502-239237 GCF_001263595.1 Phalaenopsis equestris
TTATTATTACCCAGGTTGGAAGAATCATCCTAATTTTAATTGGACTTAAAATGGAAATGATTGATCCAAAAGTTTGATAAGCAATTTTCAAAATTTCTAGAAATTTTTAGGAAGCCTTCAATTAATATTACATTTGCTGAAGCCTTAGAACAAATGTTAAGCTATGTAAAGTTTATGAATGATATTCTCAACAAAAAAAGGAAGTTTGAAGATATTGAAACTGTTGCACTTAGTGAGGAGGGCGATCCCGAAACTGCTTTTATGCAACAATATAAGAATAATTTTGATTATATTTTTCACTTATATTTTCTCATTTCAGAACAAAATAAAAAACTTGATCTTGAAGAAAAATAAAAATTTAACTTTTAATCTATATATATTAAGATACTACGCAAGTATACGTATCATTATCAAGTAATATAGTACTTTTTTATTAATATCTGGATATCGAACCCACAGGGAAGATATGCAATACGTACTTTTTGAAAAACTTTCTATTTCTAAAAAGGTAATTATTTAAACTAAAGGCGTTTTCGCAGTAAAGATAGTTTAAATATTTTTCGTAATTTTAATATTTTGACAAAAACAGAACAAACTCAAAAATATAACTTGAGTTTTTGTAGAAGAAAACACTAAATATGAAAATATCTTTCTTCTTATCATGAATCATTAATACATATATGAATTCTATTGTTAAAGTATGTATATTGTGTTGTTTCAAGGAAGTTTACTGATAATGAGACCGTTGCACTTAGCGAAGAGTGTTGTGCAATTATTCAGAAAAAGCTTCCTAAAAAATTAAAAGATCCAGGTAGTTTCACTATACAGTGTGCTATCAGTGAAAAATTTTATGGAAGTGCTTGATGTGATTTGGGAGCCAGCATTAATCTTATGCCTCTATCAATTTTCAAAAGATTATGATTATGAGAAGTCCCACCTACTTCTATAACTCTTCAGTTAGCGGATCATTCAGTTACTTATCTTAAAAGAGTTATAGAAGATGTGTTAGTAAAATTTGATAAATTTATCTTTCCTGTGGATTTTATTGTTTTATATATGGAGGAAGATAAAGAAATACCTATAATTTTAGAGAGACTGTTTTTAGCTACTGGAAAAGCTATGATAGATGTTCAAAAGGGAGAATTAACTATGAGAGTTAACGATCAAGAAGTGACTTTTAACATTACGAAATCTATGAAATACCCTGCTGTTACAAGAGATAATGAATGTTTTCGCATGGAAATTAGTGAACATTTATTGAACGAGCATTTTAAAGAACATTTTGAAGAGAAAGAACATTTTAAAGACAGAGATGAAGTTATTTTGGACGAAATAGAAAATGAAAAATTAGATTATGTTCAGGAAAGATTTGAGATGCTGGATATTACAGGAAATGTTGATAAGAATCTAGTTCCATCAATTATAAAACCACCTGAACTTGAGTTAAAAATATTGCCTAATCACTTGAAGTATGTGTTTTTGGGAAACTCATCTACATTACTTGTTATTATATCTTCAGAGTTAAATGATTTACAAGAGCAAAGACTTTTAGATACATTAAAAAGATATAAGAAAGCTTTTGGTTAGACCTTAGCTGATATTAAGGGAATCAGTCCTTCGATCTGTATGCACAGAATTATACTAGATGAACAATATAAACTAAGAGTTGATCCACAAAGGAGATTAAACCCAATGATGAAAGAAGCAGTCAAGAAGGAAATTTTGAAATGGTTGG
>NW_018241283.1:241520-247215 GCF_001263595.1 Phalaenopsis equestris
AAGAAATTTGAATCAGGACAAGAGGTTTTGCTTTACAATACAAGGCTGAAGTTATTCCCTAGGAAATTGAAGTCTCGTTGGTTAGGACCCTTTACTGTGACTCAAGTTTATACTTACAACCCTGTTGAAATTGAAGATCAAGAGACTAGAAATAGATTTAAAATAAATGGACACAGATTAAAACCATATTTTGAGGGTAAAAGATCAAACTTTAAAGAGGTTTTAATGATCAGTCAACCCGAATAACACCTGAATAGGTCAGGCTGACAATGTTAAACCAAGTGCTTTATGGGAGGCAACCCATAGTTATCTTCAATTTTACTGGCGACTATAGTAGTTTTATTTGAAATTATCATTATTTTGTGGTAGGATTGATCTCTACTACTCATATTTACCCTTGAATCATCATAAAAATTGGATTCATAGAAAAAAATTGGAACGCATTCGGACCAGAGCGAAACTGTGAAATATTTACCTTGGGCGTCGACGGCGGATTTTTCCCGAGAGTCTTGGCAATTAATTCTAAAGGCTCACCGACGGCGCCATCGATGCCGCCGACGGTATGTCGCCGACGGTGAGAATGGTGGGATGACGGTTTTTGGCGGTTTTAGGCGGGAGTTACTCCCTATAAACTTCCAAATTCGGTTCCTAAGTTTGTATTTCGCCAAAAACAAATTGAAACTCCACCAAATTCATCCCTATGGCATCCAATTCCCCTGAAAACCGTAGATTGCGAGTGTTCAACCGGAGAAAGTTCATTAGTTCCGAGGCGCAGCGAATCTTCAACAAAGTGCTGACAAAGAGGATATTAATCAAGGAAAGAGGGTTTGTGAATCGAGGATTGAACAATCCTTCGACAACAATTGAAGAGATGATTGTGCAACGAAGATGGAAAGTTTTGTGCTACACTACAGCCGCCGTAGTTGTTCCTGTGGTGAAGGAGTTTTATGCTAATTTGCATGGAATCAACCAGGGAGTCGTCTATGTGTGAGGCAGATGGATAACTTTTACTCCTGCACAGATTAATGAGTTATATATGATCAAGAATGTTCTTGTCTGTCATTATTCCAACTTCATCCCGACAAGAAACCTGATGAATGAGATCTACCAATATTTAACGGACGAAACTGAAGACTAACGGGTATGTTAGTTTCCTGCTACACTTCCGAACCCCGTTTCTAAACACTGGCACTTCTTCATTTCTGTAAAATTATTATCGAAAATGAAGATCGGTAAAGCTACTAAGGAAAGTGTTATTCTGAATTACTGTATCCAAATGGGACTGTCGATTGATATTAGATCGATAATTGTGAAGTCTGTTTTGGGTCTGATCGTTCATGGATCAACTTATGGGCTTGGACATCCTTCAACAATTTTCTTAATCGGTAGTCAATCCCAAGTATCTTATTAGAATTGGGAAAATGTACTTCTACCTTGGAATCCTTTGGACCCAACTGAGAGATTCCCAACCTATGAAGATGAGAAAAATATGACTATTATTGTGGATCAATCGTCTCAGAATTCACTGCCTATTCAACCTTTAGTTCCGGACAACACACTAGTGATCCTGCATAGAGTCAAGAAATTGGAGAAAGAGATACAAAATGTTATGAATGCAATTAACAATATATCTAATTTTTTCGATCATCTAGATTGAAGGATAAAAGAACAATTTGCTCACTCTGGACATATCGAAGATAGATTGATACGATTGATGAGAAAGATGGGATTGATAGAAGAGGACTCTATTGAAGAATTCCCATACTGACCCTTCTACAATCTCTTCATTCATGTTCAATCAACGGGTGATATCAGAGGAGAAATAAGCACTGAATCGAAAGAGTAGTAGATTTACCTTGCTACCTGTATGTCTATGTGTGTAATTTTATTTGAACCTTGTGTTTGCTTTGCTTTTGAACTTTGCTTTTAGATCTCAGTATAGTTGAGATTGAGCATAGGATGTTTTTTTTTAGCGTTTAGAGTGTTGTGGCTTGGATTGCGACGCTGAATTGATGTATTAAGGTTGAGAAAATACCAAACTTAGGTGTGTCGTGTAACGTGTATATTTATATATAATTGTGATATTTTGTGTTGTGAATGTTTATTTGTCTTAGTACATCATTTAATCACTTAAAATTTATGTCTATAATGATTGAATGGATGTCGTCAAGGCTTGAAATTTATCAAAGTTGCAAAAATCTAGAAATTGAACCAATTTTGAAAATCTCGTCGACGGCGGATTTTTCCTGAGACTTAGGTTATTAATTCAATAGAGCTCGCTAACAGCGCCGAAAACCCCGCCGACGGCAAGATTCCGAAAAAATACTTTTAATCGCGATTTTACCATGATTTTTACCAGTCAACTCCACTATTCATCATCCCCTTCCTTTTAAAGAATGAAAATTTTGATCTAAGGCTTGAAGATCTTGGATTTGGGGTCGTTTTCAAAGCATTTAGACACTGGATTTTATCATCTTTCGGTAAGAGCTTCACTCCAACCTAAAAATATTTGATTTTCACCTTGAATTTCTTTCACATTTAGAAGATCCAAAAAATTTGAGAATGTGGAGAAAATATTTGGAAGAAATTCATGGAATTTAGTTTTGAACTCTTAGAGTCACTCTTGGAAGCCATTATTTGAGTATTTGAAGTGTATTTTGGAATTTTTTATAATTTTGATTAGATTGACATGGCTCCGCGACAAAAGAGGCGACTTGAGTTTGACGAGTCTCGCTTCGTCAATGTGAAGGCTCAGTCGAGATTTACTTCAGTTTTTGAAGGGAAGAAATGTATACAAGATCGAGTTTTTGAGAGTTCGAGAGGAGAAATTGAACGAGTTATTACCGAACGGAGTGGGAAAACTTTTGTTATACCACCAATAAGGCTGCTGTAAAAATTTTGAAAGAATTTTATGTCAATGTGTACTACTCTGAGGACGGAACCATTCGAGTGCGGGGATTTTCTGTTGAATTTAGTATCGCCTGCATTAACTCATTTTATGAAGTCTCAGACTCCTATAACTGCCATTATGAAACCTTCAGTACAATGGAAGGCCCGCTGAACGATGTGATCAACTTTCTCACTGATGAGAAAGGGACATGGAAGATAAAGCAACGAGAACGGGTAAATTTTCTGCTTCTATGTTAATTTTAGAATAATCAAAATATAAATGCGGGGAGACTTATTTTTAAGAATATATTGACCACGGCAAAGAGTGAAACAAGTGGAGGTCTGGGACATTCTGGCCTCATTTATGCACTTTACCAACTTTCTGGAGTTGAAGCTGGAGATGATGAAGAATGGGTTTACCCTATGAAACCCATTAGTAAAGCTAATTTGAAGACATATGAATCCCATGAAAAGTGGAGATCTGGGAGTAGGAGTCAAGAACCTTCTACTAGTAGAGATATCCCCTCTACTAGTTATGACCTTCCTCCTTCTAGTTCCCCTACCCTGACTGATTTAATGAATGAGTTGACCTTGCAGCGAAAGAGTATAGCGTTAATAAATTGGGGGATTAGAGGATTAGAACGTCAACATGATTATGATAGTGAGTACCTACAGAGGCATTATGACTTTGAGACAGCTTACTACGAAGCTCAGGCCCGGCACTACAGAGGTGAGCCTGATGTTACTTTTCCGGAATGCCCCTGTTATACTCAGTATCAGCCCATTCCACTTGCTGACCAGGGAGATGAAGATATAGCCTGAGACTTTGATATATGATAGTAATTGATGTACTTTTATTTTTTGTAATTTGTGTAATAGAGATAGATGTTTGTTTGTTTGTACTTTCACTTTCATTTTTATGTTGCAATTGGATAATTTTTTATTATTGTTATAATTGTTTGGTGTGGTAGTTGAAATTTGTAAATTGTAATGTGATGTGATTTTTATTTGCATTTTAATATCTTTGTAATTGCTTTTTGTTTAGTATTGTGGATGTGTTAGCGAAATATTGTGTTTGTATAATGTTTAATTTTATATTTATTTCAAAATTTCATTACCCAACAAATTCTCTAATGATTTATATGTATAGAAAGCTCATAATATTACAGAGCAGTTGAAATAAAAATTTTGAGGACTGCAAAATTTCAGAATGATGAAAATGCCTAAAGTACTGAGGTATGATTTATATTTAGAATTTTCTTTCCACCTATATCATTCCATGTTGAAAAATTTAAGTTTGGGGGAGGGAAGAAAAAGATTAACTATTAGATGTTCTCAATTTAAATATTTTCAAAAATTATTAATATGAAGTTTTGTTGTGAATTTAATTCAAAGAACTATATTTTGTAGATATTTAAATATTATGGTAGATTTAAAGGAATATTTTTGTAAGGAAAATTAATTTTGTAGATTAAGATATTTAGTATAAGAGAATAAGACTATAGTTAACTATTTAAAGTAAAGAAAACTATATTTTGAAATATTAAGAATCTTAGAAATTCATTTGAGAAGAAAAGATTGGGGCTCAATGATGTAAAAGCTATGAAATATTTATAAGGTAAAGGAATGCTTTGAGTTTCAAATGTAAGGAAAGAAATGTGATGTTCAAAATCATTAAAGGCTATCCAGATATAGTAATCCTCACTTGAAAAAAGAAAAAAGAAAGGATTGACAACAATCCCTGAAAAGAAAAGAAAAATATATAGGATTGAAAGCAATCCAAATGAAAGAAAAAAGTATATATGTGAGGAGAAGCTTGAGGAGATGCCAAAAATTAGCTTCACTTGGACCTACCTAAAGGGAAAACCTAAATACATTCCTGAACTTATATTTATGGATTAGCCTCTTTTACTAGTAGTGCTCTCATGAAGTTCCTACCATTTGAATATTCTAAGTGACTTGATACTACAACATATAGTCATTCTTGAAATGAATAGAAAACTATAACTCTTAAACTTGATGACTAGATAGTCTTATACCTACAGAGTTAATTTAATTACTTGAATTTTTTATGAAAATCTCACTATGGTATTTACTTAAATAAAACTTAGTAGTATTTCTGAATTAAAACTTTACTACAATAGATCATAACTTTTATGTAGTACTAAAATTACTTGAGGATAAGTTTGGGGGATTTTGACCAAATGAAAATAAAAGGAAAATATGTTGAGATTTTCATACCTATTTTACATTAATTTTGATGATAATGAACTTTAAAGAAAGGTATTTTTGATGTTTTGTTGCAGGTAAGTTGAATTATAGTCATTGGAGTAAGAAAATGCAAAAAGGAGCGAATTTGGAGGGAAAAGGACAAAAATATGAAGATTTGAACTAGGGCGCCGAGGGCGCCATCGATGCCGCCGACGATGGGTTTTTTTTAGAGTTCAGACTTAAATAATCTAGAAGGCTGCCGACGGCGAGATCGGCGGCGCCGACGGCGAGATCGGCGGGGGTGTTTAAAACGGGGTGGCATGGGGGGGGGCACAACTCTTGGGAAAACTCTTCTACAACTTTAAGAGAAGATTTTGGCCGAAAATAGAAAGGTCTAGTAGAAAATAGAGAAGTTCAATAGAGTATATAGAGTTTCATTTAGGGTTAGATTGTGAGGAATTCTTCGAGAGATTGTAAGAGTGGAGGAAAACTGAGAGATTTATTCCTCCTTGCCGCTTCGAAGATGAATTCTGTGTGCTGTAAAGAAAGGAAGAGATTCAGAGGAACTTCGAGGAGTTTGCTTGGGGAGGAATTA
>NW_018241283.1:247418-282883 GCF_001263595.1 Phalaenopsis equestris
TTAAAGAAGTTGTGATGATCTTTTCACTTTGATCTTAATTTACTTTCAATCTCGCCAATTGATTTGTTAAAATATGTTGAGTTTTACAACTAAAGTGAAGATTACATCCAAGATTCAGGGAGGTCAAAGCCCTTGAAAGTTAAGTACAAATAAATAAGGAAATAAAATTATTGGGCGTAGAATTGGAGATATTAGAGTGACAGACTAAATTCCTCAATTTGGTTCTATCATTTGGGATGAAGTGTAGATGTTAGCCCTCATGTGAGGGGAACGTGGGAGCTCCGACGTGAGAGTCGGGAGTCGGTATCCTCCCAGCCTAGCCGCAGATTCAGTAACCAAGCATAGGATTAGTCAATGTTCTTTATGCCTGGACCAAAGGGTAAAGAATATGTATGCTCCTATTTGGCACAATTCAATTTGAACTGATTTACTTTATCCATTCACTTTAATTTCTTGACAAGGAGAAGAATGTTTTCTTATATATTGAACTTCACATTAGAAACTTTATTAGTAGAATTAGTTATTTAAGAGTTATTAAAATTACATATTTATTTCAATTGCCTATAGTGACAGATAAGTAATTTGAACTATACTGTTGTAATTCAATATTGATTTTCTAAAACCTTAGTTCGTAGCCTCTAATATTTCTCCCTATGGGATCGATATCCAGGACTCCATTAGAGCCCTGTATTACTTGAGTGATACGTATACTTGCGTTGATAAGTGTGACTTTACAATTATTAAATATTTTATATACATCTTTGTTGAATCTATAACTGCTGTGAAGTTTTTGGTGCCGTTGCCGAGGAATTAAATCTTCTAGCAGCAGTATTAAATTCTTGTATTTTTAAGCATATATAAAGTTGATGTCATGGTGCAAGCTATATAGCCTCATAATGCTTCATGCTTTATTGCTCACTTTTCCTTAATTTTTTTCCTATTAAACTTATGTAAAAATATTAAATTAAACATTATAAATGTACCAAATATCTTAAAACCTCATTTTTTGTTAACACTTTTTCCTGATTCAAACTTGACTGAACTTCACTTGAGCAAACCTTAATTTAGGAAGAAAAATTTTAATTTTATTAATATAAAAATAAGTGGACACAATCTTTTATCGAACCTCTAAGATAACCATAAAAATAACATCAATCACTAAAAGCTTAATATTATTTATTTCTCTCTCGAGATCATTGCAGCTCTCAAGTTTACATTTTGAAAGAGGCATGAGGCGTATTATCACTTATGAATGCTATGCAAATATGTTTGATGAACGTTTTGAACATTTTTTTTGTAAATACATGTAGATAGTTCTTAAGATTATAATTATAACTTAAACTAAAAAAAAGATAAAGTGCGAAGTTTGAATATTAACTACTTAAGTGAAAGCTATTTAAAATGCAATTGAAAGACAAAGTTAACTAAACCAAAAACTAAAACCAAAAACTAAACCTAAACCAAAAACTAAACTTTCAAAAGTAAAATTACAAAAACTAACTGAAATTCTTGTTAACAAAAAATTTCAAATTTGAAAAAGCATCATTTCCCTTACAATGAGCATATGGGTTGTGAAGAATTAAAATTATTTTGAAAAAATATATAAAAATTATTTTGTGACAAATAAGAGCAATCCTAATCTTTACCGTCTTTCGAGTGTTATAAAGAAGATTGACTAATCTAGAGTTTGGTCCCTAATTCCGTGGTTAGGCTTATCTAGAGTTTGATACCGGCTGGCACTCCAGAGCTCTCACTCCAGAGCTCTCACTACTCCATCTCCTGAGGGCTAACAATCTTGCATTAGTTTCTAATCAACTGGACCAAATTGGGGATTTTAATATGTCACCTTAAAATCTCCAATTCTGCATCCAACAAAATATATTTCCCTATTTATTTATACTTAATTCCATGAATGACATACTCTCCCATGAAATCAAATGTGATTCTCCATAAGTTGTAGAAATCATAGTCCTTTCGAAACATATGTTTCTCAACACATTTTAACATTTCAATTGGTTGGATCAAAAAATAAATGAAGATCAGAGTTCAAATCATCACAAATTATTAACATTTAAAATCATAGAAAATAAAATTACTTCTTCACAAAACTAGATTTCAAAGTAGGGAGAAGGATAAAGAAGACTACTCAGAATTCATGAGAAGGATACGACAAAACACGGATTTCATATATAAAAAAAGTTTACAAAACAAAAAAAATAAAAGACACAACTTATATCACAATCCTTCTCAAGAAAATCCTTAGAAGTTCACTCTAAGCATTTCTCTCTTTGCAAGCACATTCAATTCTCTATTAGAAGTGTAATGAATAAGAAATCTCTTGCCTTCTCTCTCCTCTTACAACCCTAGAAGAAAATCTCCAAGCCCTTGACCTTCTCTCTCTATCTCTTCCTCTTGCCTTTCACTCCACCCCCCTTTCACGTCACACACAAACTCCTTGAAGTCTTCTTTTTTTATTTTGGGCTGCCTCCTTTCAAAAAGAATTCAAATTTCTCTCCAAAATTCCCTCAAAAACTCATTTGAATTCAAATGATGTGTCATTTGATTGAAGAGACATATTCCTTCATAAAAGAACATTCCAAAGTGTCTAGATGCATTGAATTACTCCACAAGATGTTTATAACAAGTATCCCTTTAAAAATTTATGCAAAGTTTCCCTCGAACCCCCTTAATCCGCAAAAATTCGTCGCTCGCATCATGCGCTAGATTCCCAAAATTCACTGTTTTGGCTTCAAATTTTGTCCTTTTTACTACTTTTACTCCAAATGCCTAAAAATATTATACCTGTAATAAAAACACAAAAATACCCTTCTTTAAAGTGCAATATCACCAAAAATAGGCATAAAATACATACTTAAAACAACATATTATTTTGGTGTATCAAAATCTCCCAAACTTAAATATTACTTGCACTCAAGTGACACTTTTATTACATAAAAGCATATCTCTTAGGATAGTAATCACCTCATAACTTCTATACTTTAGTTTAATAAATAGAATAACAAAATTTAGAAAAAACCTTTAACAACTTAGATTCAAACTCTAATTCTAAGAGTATTTAGATAACAACTATTCCTAAATGCAAATATTAATTCTAAAGATAATTTATCTGAATAGATTGGTTTGGAGAATTTTGAGACATAAAAACTACTATTCTCAAGTGCAACGACATAGAAAGAGTAAAGGACTAAAATGCATAGAATTTAATGTAGTAATGACAAATAAAAGCATTCCTATTATTTTCTTCTTTTTATTATGTAAAGAACATTGGCTAATCTAAAGTTGGTGTCAGTATGTATAGTAATGCTTGGTAGGTTCTAGTCTCTCGCTCCTAGATTACCCACTATGTCATCTCTATAGGACCTACCAGTGACCCTTAGTTCCAATCTCTAGACCAAATTGATAAAAGAATCTACGACCATCAAGTCTTATCTCCTTATTTATTTGCACTCCCCTTTAGATGATCGCCACTGCTCTTTCCAAAGTGAAATGTGGTACTCATTAGCTGAAGAAATTTTAGCCCTCTTGGGTCTATAAGTTTCTCAACAAATTTTAACAATATAAGTGACCTGTTTGCAAAGTAAATTGAGAGCCGATAAAAATACCATAACTTTATGAAATAAGAGAATTTTTAAGAAAATCTAAATTTCTAAACATGCATCCAATTCATTGCAAAAGAAAATTAAAAGGAAGATAATGACATAAGATGTAAAAGAATTGATAGTGTTATGTAATAAACTAAGTGCCAACAAGGAAAATATATCTATCTACCCTCTTTCAAGCATATATTTATGCTTAGTATTTTATTAGTTTTATGCAACTATCTGTCACCTAGAAGATTCTCATAGAAACAGATCATGAATTATATTTTCTTAAATGTGGCATTGCCATCCATACTACTTAGCAATAACCAACCGAACAATGTGAGTGCACTCTAGTTGCGAGATCACCGCTCTCCCGAGTCTTAGTTTCACTTACAATATATTTTAACATATCATATTGCTACTTAAGTTATGTCAATGAAGCGAAGGAGATATTACTCATCACATGAAAATAAAAATAATTCTATCATCAAACAAATTTTCCCATGCATGTCACTACTTCATATTAAAAGAAATGAGTAAGGAAAACTACTTACCAAGCATGGATAAAACACAACATAAAACTTCATTTAAATCAAAGAAAATCCACTATGAAGTGTTTACAACATTTACAAGATAATGAGAAACACAATACTTAGTTTTTTCCCTCTAAAGAGAGAAGAAAAATCTCTCCAACAAAGTCTCCTGTCGATCCATGCGCCGCCCAAACTTCTTTAATCATATCTCTCAAAATCCCTCACCAATCTCTCCAGAAAATGGAAAAATCTACATCTCCATAAACTCACACCAAACTCTCTTTAAAATCCTTCTAAAACCTCTCCTAAAACACCCCTAATTCTTTCTCATGTGAGGCGTCAGACCCTCCATTTAAAGAGACAAAAAAACCCCCTCATTTCTCCAATAGATACATCTCTTCATCCAAAAGACACAACATTTCACCCCAAGAGACACATCCCTTCACCCAAGAGCCTTTGCAAGTGTCTAGATTCATTTAACCACTTAATGAGGCTTGCAAGCCATCCAGAACCTTTCAGAACATCCCAGAACCACCAAAAATCTTCCAAAACAGCCCATGGATGGTTTCTGGCACCTAAGCACCGTTTTCTCGGTGTCACTGGTGCCTATGTGCCATTTTTGGGCTCCAAGGCACTACCTAACAGGCAATTCCACCGTTTTGCCCTGTTTAGCTCTGTTTTGCCCCGTTTCAACTCTATTACGCTCCAAATTGATATACCTAGAAGATAGACATGAAAATAACCTTTCTTTAAAGTGTAATTTAATTCAAAGCATGTGATAAATTTAAAGAAGATTAGGCATACAAAGACATATCAAAATGTGCATGGTCAGAATTTTCTTCCTTGCTCGATTTGACTCTAAATGACACCATTTTTGCTAAAAGTCTATTTCTTGTACTTAAAGACAAAACATGCAAAATACCTTCCTTTAAAGTGTAATATCATTAAAAATGTACATAAAATGATCACAAAATGTACAATAAAATTAGATAATTTTTAGGTGGATCAACAATTGGCTTCATTGCAGCTCTATCACAGACATCTTTAAAATAAAGAAGAGCTTCATTTTTTGCCCCACCGTACAAATAAGTACCACTGTGATGTTCACCATTATGACCTCCACATTCATTCTAGTCCAACCCATTTATCTAGCCTCAATGGTACGTGTTCCATCACCTATCATCATATTACGACCACCACCCTCATTCTAGATAGGTTCCTGCATTTTGTTTAGCTTGGTGTACTAAAGACCACTTAGTGCATATACGTTGAGTTCAAATAAGATATATAAGTAAGAGAATAATTTTTACACTTAATTAATTATTAGAAGACATGTCATTGATAAGATCATGGACATTATCAAGCAAGTATGATGCTCCCTAACTAACTTGAATAAGATCTTAACTTAAGTTTGGGATGTATGGTTTAGATAGTTTGTGGTAAAGCCTAAATAATATTGGATTACAATAAACTTTATTTGTATAATTATATACATCTAACTTATTGATATTCATGATGTTGGAGTTTTGGTGGTTTCCTTAGTAACATCTGCAAATCTAGCAAAACTTTGAGATTAAAGGGGTCACTTGCTTGCGAGATATGTTCAACAAGATTCATTAGAGGGGACAAATACCCCTCTTGATTGGGGAGGACAACCGTGAATAGTTATATGGTGTGTGTGCCTCTGATACTATATCAGAAATAAGCAACATGTAAAGCAAAATTAGGCTTCAAATTTTGATGGCCTAGATACCTCTCTACACATTAGAGGCTCGATCCTGTATACGGGGTATAAGAGGAGGATGATAGTATTTAGTTAATCCATTAAATTTAAATATCTAGTTCTTTTTTACTCACTTTTTTGTAATATGTTAGCAAAAGCTAGCACTTAGATTAGAGCCCACCATTGTTGAGCTACACAATCATACATATCAAAATTAAGCAGACAAATGCAAGTAGGATCTTAGAGCCCCAAAACAAGTGGAATGTTAGTTTTTATATCTTTGTAGATACCCTTTATAATTTTTTATTATTCTAACATTTGTGATTGAATAATGTCCAGATTCAGAGCGTATGAGTTGCTAGTAGCTTTAATTGTCAGTTTCAGCACTTAGACTTTGACATTTGGAAAGAAGCCAATAAAATGAAGAAGGGAATGATTTGTGGCCTATGATCATAAAGACTTACATGCGTTGCATGTCACCTCTCTGATGAGAGCTCCACAACGATTGATGATCAAGTTAGTAGTCGTGTCACAGTGTTAGCTTAAAACATGGATGCATTATTTTTCACTCGCTTTGTTGAGATGGTGGCGAGAATGGAGTCAAGGATAGATGAGATGAGACGCATGGTAAGGGAAGGAACAGATTGTGGAGGTGAAAGAGGAGGAGCAAGATGACAAAACTGACGAGAAGTAGATTTTTCTTTTTGTTCTACATTTGTTACTATTACTTTTTTTTTATATCTACTAGTATTTTTTTTTTTGGAGAAGCTTATGCATTGATTCTTATATTTATATTTCTTTGATATTTGTTACGAATTCACTCATCGTAATTGTCTCTGTGGTATCACATGATTATAAGTTCATATGAAAATATTTATATCTTCTTCTGTGTTGAGATAATTATTGGATGAATTTTATTGGGCTAGAGCCTTTCTATATTTTTTTTTTCATTATGCTACAGGTTTTGAATGGACTTCTAGATAATTTATTCATCAGTGCTGTCAATACAGTCTGCCAATTGGAAATAATAATTACTTCCTCGATATGAAAACTGGTGGATATTTCAACAAAAAAATTTAGTTGCACTTTCAAGCAGAATGTTCTACTGGTTTTTCTAATTGAGTGCAACTAACTAATATTTTTATTTTCCAGTTGGTTTATCAATATCTATATCATCCCAAAAAAAAATTTTGAAGGATATTTTATATTCTTTTCTCATCGGGATCCATTTGCGACAAAAATGTGGTCAGCAAAATGAGTTTCTGACCAGGGTATTTATGCCACTCTGACTCCGTCAAATTTCCCCTAAAAAGAATTTTACTAAGGAAATATGAATTTTATTTTTGATGGATTGGTCACCTGAAAATGACAGATTTTCAAGTAGTGGAAGGGTCATGGAAGGCTTGGTCATGCATAACAGATGGTTCGTAGATTACTTAATTTTGGGTTGAAGATGCTGAAGACTCATCAACAATGGGAAGATTGGCTAGTAATTTTTTAAAATTGATAGAATTGAATTCAAATAATATTCAATCACAATTTAAGATTTATTTAGATTGATTGATCAAGAGTTACTCATAGTTTGAAGATAAATGTGGATTTGTACAGCTTAAAGAGTTTCTAGCAACATAGGTTTTAAGAGTAAATTGTAAAACATGTTTTCATTATGAATAACAAAGCTAAAGAAATTACTAACCTTCCAAGCAATGTTTGGGGAGAGATTCTTGTTTGCCACAGTCAAAGGATGCACGCTCTGCAATTGTTGAATTCTAAGGTGATGTAAAGAAAAAGGATTATAAAACTGTAGCATTCAAAAGGTCATCTAACTATTCAATTAGTACTCTAACGACATATAGAAAATTTGCCTAAAGAATTGTCATAACTTTGAATTTACATTAAGCGAAATTTGGTCGATGATATTGAGCATATACGAAATTAAAATTATTTCAAATAATAATAAAGTAAATTTTAATGGCTTTTATTAATTTTAATTTTTTAACTAAAAAATATATTACTAATTCATTTAATCATTTAATTATTAAATGCAGGACAACAAGAAATTTATTTTCTCGGCACACAAAATTTGACTACTTTTTTACTATAAATTTAAGAAGGATAACTCCAATTTTAAACTCAAATTTAGATTATTCAACAACAATGCCCTTGTTGTGTGTCTGACGATGTCGTAATTGGTTTGACATGATATGAATGAAACGGTTTAGCCGGCCACAAAATTTAGCACAAAGTACAAAATACTAGTTAAGTACAGATTTTATATTATTCATTAAAAATTAATACCATTATTATTTTTTGCCTAATTTTAATTTATTAGGGTTCGTTTGACGCCTCTTTTTTCGTGCGGCACGGCTCAATACCGCGAATGTTTAATGTTTACTTCGCGACCGGACGATGTGAAAGCGGGCGAAAAGCCGGCCGCGGGATCGACCCCGCGGCCCCAGCTTTTGCATCGCTATTTTTCCAATTGCCCCTCGCGCGATCGTTTTCTGGAGACATCTCGCCTGTAATATAATGATTAAAGCTGTAAAGTGAGTTTGAATCGTATATATTATATTTTGGACCTATTTTACTGGAAAAAAAATGAGCTAGAGTATAAAAATAGAAATAATAAAAAAACTTAACTTTTCTTCGGAAGCTAGAGATAAAGCATGTAGCATTGAGGGTGCAACATTCTTTCTCCACTTGTCATTGCAAAGACTACTCTCAAATGTAAGTCTAATTATTAGGTGTGGAGGGCGCACGCAGCTCTATGCCGCACATCGCGTCTGTATGACAGTGCGGCTGTGATCGGAGGGCGCATGCAGCTCTGCGTGCGCCTTCCTCCTGCTTGCGCCCTCCACACGCAATAATCGCTCCAAATGTAAAGGAGCTTGCATGAGAATGACATGCACGTCATGGCAGCCATAAGTGATATTACTTTCTGTATATTTTTTGGGGGAAGAGGGACCCCAAAAGACGACCAGCTAACCTCCAAGTAAGGAGAAAATATTACATCCAGACATACAACGGCCCGAATGCAGTGACGAGGGCTGAGGTCAGATTCCTTTCCTCCTCAGCTGCATCCCGGATGTCCAAATATAATATTTTTTTCTCAAGTCAGTGCGCCATTTCTGCATCTGGGCCCTTTCTGTACTTCAATATTACATACAGAGTTTAACGTACCCTTATTTAAGGTTTAGGGTTGTATTCACTCATAAATTATAAGAATATTACATACAGAGTTTAACGTACCCTTATTTAAGGTTTAGGGTTGTATTCACTCATAAATTATAAGGGAAAATCACTCAAAATTTATTTTTAAAAAAATCATGAAAAGAAAATATTCAAATACTATTGTTCCAATTTTTTTTTTATAAAAAACTATTTCAAATATTTTATTAATGATAAAACAAGCATGAAATTTAAAATAAATTCATAAATTTTATATAAATTGTATTTATATTGCTTACAATTTAAAAGATAATATTTCACCTGAAATGGAGCTACAACTCAGAATCTATGCCTCTTAGAATTAGATAAAACATATAGTCAGAGCTCCTGGCTCCGCTACTAATCCCTTCTTTCCTCAGGACTCTTCAATCATTTAAATTTATTTTATTTTATTCATATAAAATTGTTGGGTGTACCATCTGCAATAAAGTAATAAACTACTACGGAAAAGTGCTGTTTGATATATATTATTTATCATGCCTAACAACAAGCCAATTTGTGCTTATGTAGGTTTAGTGTTATGTTTTATTAAAAAATATTTTAATGATAATTATTTTTATATGTTTTTTATTATCTTAAAAATTTTAATTAGATTTGGAAATATTTTATAAATCATAGAACTGATCATGTTGCCCATGGCATTTGAATCATCAAGCATGAATTTAATCAAAATATATATTTGTCTAGAGCTAGATCTTGTCAATTCGACTAAAAGATGGATTCAGTTCGATCTTCATTTCTAGGATTTTGAACTCACCGATAAGAATGAATAGTCTACCTAACAAAAGCATTTCTTTATGATCTATGAGTTCTTATTATAAATCGCTCGAGATACTTATAAAAATAATTTGTGAAGGTACGAATGGCCAGTAAATATTCAATTGGTTCTAGATGGACTCTACATTATGTTTAGAATTTTTAATGTTTTGTAGATGTGATGGTGAGGTGGTGGGTAGATGGAGTGGTCTGCCAATGCTTGAAGAAGCTTGGGTAAGCTTATGCCCTCTTATTAAAGGCATAAGAAATTTTGAGAGGGTTTAAGAGACATCCAAATGCTAAAAATGCTTGGAATGAATGAAGGAATGTTTCTTCTTAATTTTTTTGAGTGGATAGATACACTTTAAGTGATCTAAATGTTTTTGAGGGAAAATAGCACAAAATCTTATTAACCAAATCTAACCTTGGTTGAGATCCTTCCTTTGAGTTTGTAGACTCAATTCATGGATGGGACATAAGACATGATATTAATATGTTTTAAATATGTGATTTAATGTTAAGATAGTAAGAAAACAAAAGGCATAATAAAATTTACTCATGAAACTAACTAAATTTGCAACTAGGAATGAACAACCAAGCAACATTCAACGGTAGAAAATCAGCCACCAAGCTTTCCTCCAATAGTTGAACACTCCAAATATTTAGTCAAATTATGCCAATACTTTTTTAATTTAACAACGCGTATGTATAGATTTTTACAATTTTTGTAACTTTAAAATACGAAAAGAATATTATGGGCCATAAAATGAAAGCATGCTAAGGTTAATTGAGGTACCTCTTAACAAATTGGATAGGAACTTCAAACCACTAGTTGAACTGTAGAAGTGATTAACCTTCCAAAGGGAATTGGTTGCATGATAGCTTTATTTCTGTATAACAACCTTCCATTTATACTCAAGTGGTCATTTACTTCCTCCTTCATTTGAAATTTAAATTTCATAGTTTTTATGCCTCAAACATGCTATAAATATTAAAATTGTTGTACATTTATTTTTACATATATAAATTTTCATGAAAATAAAAATAAACTTAGTGAAAGTTCTATTTTAGGCTTTTGTCTTAGGCACTAACATAAGTTCAATATGCTTCCTTATTTGGTCACTTTTAGTTAGTCTAGCTTTATCTCCATGATCTCCTTTTGATATATCATTTTCCCTGTACCTCAAGGAGCATTCTCTTCAGAATTAAAGTCAAGATTGAACTCCATAAGTTTTGGGACAATTTTCTTAAAATTGTCTCTAACGTGTCAAATATCCTCACTTGGTGGTTTTTTCTTCATCTAATTAAAGGTTTATGATCTACTTACCAGTTTGATTATATCACATCTATAAAAATATGTTGTCCTCCAATATTGAAAGTTAGGTACATACCTATAAATAATGATCAAAGCCTCCTAAAAAAAAATCCTATAAGTTTAAGGGAATACTAACCATTTTATATGATAATTCATCCTCCATATTAAAAAAGTGCTAGAAATATTGTCAGAGACAATTAAAAATATATGCATAAAATCTATTTTTCATTTTTTTTTTAGATTTGCTAGTCTACTATATCTTGTAATTTTTTGAATTAGTAAGAAGATGTATATTAGGTTAGATGTGAATCAATATGTCATTTTCTGTATTTTATTTCTTAATGCTTTTATTTTTATTTTTTTATATTGTCATATTTAGCATTACTTACATTTGGTTATTTCCTTACATCATTATAAAAGGCCTTAAAATATTGTGAAAAATTAAATACTAAATTTAAAAATGCATGTGAACGGGTGTGGCCTTGGATTACGACCCATGATGAAGGATTATATAGATTTTAAATTTTTTTTCAAGATGGTTGTGAAGGGTATTTTATCATAGAATAGGAGAGGTTATGTAAAAAGTAAATATAAGACAATCTAAGTCAAAGTTAGGTTGAACTTTAAAGCCTCTAGAATGAACTAGAAAATTTTTGTGGGGGCTTTATTCAAATGCATGTCATTCGATCGTTTGAAACAGTTATATTAGTGATTATAACTATGTGATATGTAGTAATTTATTATTTAATAGATTTTCTTAGGATTATTAATGTGATTTAGAATTTGGCTTAGTCTTTTGGATATGCTAATAGTCTTATGATAAGTTTTAGGTATTAGCAAAGGGATTTAGTGTAAGTTTTAAATTCTCAAACAAGTTGTAAATGCTATTAGTTTATGTCCAGACTATGCCTAGAGTTTTCTTTATTTATTCAAGTTGTTCAATTGGCCAATATAACTACACTAGGTCATATTTATATAACTCATTGCCAATAGACCTAAATTAAAGTTTTTTTTTTATGATTTTGAGCTAAATAGGGTGAGATAAGAGTTTTTTTTGTGTTAAAGAGGGTTAGTAAAAGAGATTTATAACAAGATAAAATCACTAAAATAAATAAGTGGAAAACATCACTAAATCTCTTCAATAGATTGTTAGCTGCCTAATCATCTTTCTCTAAAAAAGACTCTAATTCATCAAAAACAGAAAGTTATCAATACCTTCATATTTACATCTAGCAATTAATTATATTTTTTTCCATCAATCGTTTTCTAGGAAGATGAAGAGTGGGTTTGCCGTCTATTTAGAATTGAGAAGGGATGTTGC
Source organism: Phalaenopsis equestris (assembly GCF_001263595.1). NCBI lineage: Eukaryota > Viridiplantae > Streptophyta > Magnoliopsida > Asparagales > Orchidaceae > Phalaenopsis > Phalaenopsis equestris. Next base: position 259,897 of record NW_018241283.1, read on the forward strand.
TAACTATTGTTTAACTACTCCTTCCAAGTGAAATGTGAATGTACATTCTGCTAGCATTTTGATTTGCGTATGTAGGAAAGAATGAACTAAAATAAATGGTGGAAAATCAATATCTATGGCATGCATGTTACATGTAATGATAGAAAATGCAAGTTAGTGGTTAAAAAATATAGTTCGACTAATGTTGTATTTGTTCAGGCACTAAATATTGAAAACCTAAAGGTTTAATTAGGCAAACAGTGCAGCACTTTGAGTCGGAGTACATTGCCTATTAATTATGAAAGCTATGAGATCCAATTGTAGTATAATGTGTTTTTTATTGATATAGTTCAATGACTCTTAAGTAGACACTGGTTATTTAAAATGAAAGATATTCATTCATGTAAAAAAAAATTGAGTTAAAATCAACTACTAGGAAGTCCCACATGATGTTGATCAGTGTGCCACTATACTCATTTTATAGGTAGAGATTATTTTTTGAAAATTTTGGTGTTAATAATTTACATTTAACTTCTTAGAATATTCATGTCATAATACCATTTTAAGGATCACAAAATCATCACCATTTTATTTACTCTATGATTTTTATTTTGAACAAGTGAGCCTATAAAATCTTGTAACTTTTTTATTGTAGATTACACTAAGTATGACGTTTAATAATTTTTAAATTAAGAATTTGTGAGAATAATTATATCATTATTTGGTGGTGAAAATTAATGATGATATGAAAGTGCTCTTCTTGTATAGAAGATTGTTCATTAAAGATAAGGAGGGACTAGTGAGGTAAGATTAAGAAATATTATCCAAACTCATGATAAGTCATATCACTTAATTGTTATATCTTAAAGGAGATAAGATTCATAAATTTAATTGCACCAAAAGGCATCTCCAACATATACACCTAATTGTTAATAACAAGCTTGTAATTTGATTTGCTTTGGTAATATTAAAAAAATTATTATAAAATGATTTTTATTATAATAGAATAGTTGGCTCTTTAAAATAGTCATACATGAGGCATTGGTTAAATAAACATAACTAAGAAAGATAACAGAAATATTGGCATAGAGAATCAATGCTATTAGGGGTTCCAAAAACTTGTTACCCTGACCACTCTTGAAAATATAATGACGAGGGAGTTTGCTTGAGGCTTAGTGTTAAATTTTTAGAAAGCAGATAAATATATAGATAAGACACTACACAGAGATTTCACTCTCATTTTATGAGGACCTTTTCATATTTGTTTCAAGTTTTTTCATAGGCTCGATCCTCTATGGTTTCTTACCACTTCTGATAATAGGAAAATTGCTTCAATTAAAACTTTTGGTTAGAGCGATGGTAACTAAATGTATAGTAGAAACAACATTTTTTTATGTTGTAAAATTTGATTGAATTTTAGATTTTAAGAATTTATAACTATTAGATTTAAGAGTATGACATTAGAGAAAAATGACACACCTGATCAGAAACCCATGATTTTACTTCTGATGTTGTCATGGACCCTAGTTTATTTAGTTAGAGGAAATAGTTGGTCCAATCTAATTGACTTGGCTTGACGTTTGTCAAATGAAACTAAATTAAGTTGACCTTAACTAATAGAAGACTTTTACCCTATAAAATATGCTCTATAATTCATGTCTACAAGAGTAGAGAGCAATTGAGGAACATACGAGCTATAATTGTGATCGTAACTTAATAATGTTATTTGACAGCAACAATCGATCAGAGAGCTCAGTTCTTAACCACTTTTTCATGGAGTCAGTTGGCCAAGCGATGTGGACAAAGATACTAGCCGCATCATTACTTGCATGGACTAATTTGAAAATGAATTTAGTAATATATATGATGTTACACTAGCTTTATGGGTGCTTAATTTAATCATAAATTTGTCGTTCTTAACAAACTAGTGTGGAGTGTGGTCAAACTTTACTTTTAATCTCTTAGAAATTTTTTATTTTCAATATTTTATTACTTTTCATTGCTATTTGATTTTATCTTTTTTTATTAGAATTAAACTCTGTCAACTTTACAAGTTCCTTATAAATGATCGAGTTTGTACTATTGAATTTAAACCTTTTCAACCCTCTCCTTCCTATAGATGATCTGATACAAATATTATGATTATTGAATTTATTTAGATAAACTTTATAACATAATTTTGAGAATAGACCCACCCCCTCGGTTAAGATCTTTTCAACTCGACAGTCATTGATGGATCTGCATACTATATTTGAACTTTATCAACTTTATCCTACTCACAGAGGATCAAGTCAAAAAATTTATCATTCATGTATAATGGCAACTCCATTTCATATATAAAATGATTATTAATCATTAATTAGTATTGCAAATTTCAATCCCTACATAGAGAATGATAAAAAAAAGTAGGGATGATCTAGTTTATTCAACTCTAATCCTTCTTACAAGGGTTAGTCCTAAGGTCTGACCATCCTATGGGAGACTCCCCTTGAGTTCCCCCATACTGACCCCACCAACTAAGTGCTAGAGGTTAAGACTAATATGTGGAACTTCAAGTTGAGCAAAGAAGAGTTTAGAATTTCTAATGGTGAGGGTCCCTTTTCTAGTCCTCTAGGGATAGTCAATAGGAAAGTCCTATGGCTAGAGCCTAAGCTACCAAAAAAGAAAAAGCTAGACCTCAACAAAAAATGAGGTAAAAAATTATCAATCATTTTTTTCTAGATATCCTCAGTGACAAAACGAACTATGCGAGCTCATATAGAAAGTCAATTTTGTCTATGAAGGACACCCATATTTACGAGATTCTATGTGCGGGTAAATAATTTGCAAATTGAAGTGTTTAAATGATATAATTTAAAAGTTAATAATATAATATATAATATTCCAAGAAGATTGAAATCCCTCACAAAAAAAACATGTCGCTCACGTTCACGAACACACCAGTGCACTTGCGCACAACCGCCTGCCCGCGCATACGAGCATTCAAGAACACAATGCCCTGCACACAACTCGCCTCAGCCATCTACGCTCATGTGCCCCGGTACTTGTATGCACGCCAGCTCATCTGCCTTTTAGGGTGCACGTGCCTGCCCATCTGCTCACCCACGAGCACCCAACCACCCCAAACTATTTTTAGCTGATTTTTTTTACTTTTGCCCCCTCCCACTTGCACCCACTTATCATATTATTAAATCAATTAGTTTTTTTAACCATTAAATGAGTGCTTTAGATGTAAAATTCAATGATATTGTTTAAATTAACCCAATATTTCATAGATTATTTTTATTATCCAAAAACTGAGGTCTCATTCTCTCATCACACTAAAAATGAGGTGGCTTAATGGGAGGAAGGCACTTGAGTGTTTTTTGCATGTCTAGGATAAGAATAAAGAGGCGAGTATTACATTGGAGAGGGATTTTTGTGCTGTGAAATTCCTAAAAAGAAAAAAATTAGAGAAAAGGAGCTCCTGGAAAAGCAAAAGGGATCAAGAGTTATCCTTCTAGTTTGCTTTCTAACAACTTATCTCCCTCTTCCACAACCCTCTTCACCATTCCTTCCACTTTATCTTCTCATGAGAATTGCTCAGGAGTTCACTTGGAGGAGAGGAGAGCTTCCTCTCTCATTGGAGAAGAGAAAGAGTCACCATCTCTCCAGGGAAGGTGAGCACCATCCGTGTAATAGTAGGAGCTTGGAGCAAGCTTAGAACACGTGTCTGCAAACATCACGTAGGTGATGATCTCTTAAACCATTTTTACTTTCTTAGCGAAGCCATAGGTTTTTTTGTGTTGTACTAGAGCTTGCCTTTTGGTTAGGAAGCTTTGCAATTTACTTAAAGCAATGTGTTTCTTTTGAACTTTCTCCTTAAGCCTTAGCTTTTTTTTCCTTTTCTCTTTTTGATCATATGTGAGGGTGTTAGAGAATAGAAGGTTTGCTATTATAATGGATTAAATGTGTGGTGTGAAAAACATATATAATTCTTGCATATGCATATGCCATGTTTATCCAATGTAGATTCTTATGAAAAAACACAAAAATTATATGTTTAGATGCTTAACAATTTTAACTCTAGTATTTGATACCCTAATGCATTTGAAAGTCTTGCTTAAGTGTTCTTGCACGTGAAAATTATGTTTGAGTGTGATTAATGAGCTAAAATTGTTTCGATGAATGAGTTGGTTCCTTTAATATGATGAGCTTGAATTTATCATCTTAATCTTATATAATTAATGATTAATTAATCTCAGTTGACCCCCTTTAATTAATTGGTTGATTTCATTTAATTAGCTAATTAATATTAGTTAATTAATTGATTATTCTTATCAAATTATTTAAATATGTTTTTTTAATTAATTAGTCACCCTTTAATTAATTAATTAATCAATCAATCTTATTTATATAATTAATTAGTCCTTTAATTAAATAATTACCTCTTTTAATTAATTAATTAATCTTAATTAATTTATTTATATTTTCTAATTAGTTAATTATTTTCTCTTAATAAGTTAATTACCTTTTTCAATAAATAATTAACCATATTCAATTAATTAATCCATCTCTGTTAATTAATTATTTATTTTTCTCTTTTAATTTATTAATAGATCTTATTTAATTAATTAATTAATTAAATAAACTCTGTTAATTAATTATTAATCCTAATTAATTAATTATTCTTATTTAATTAATCACTTTTAACTATTAATTAACTTCATTTAATTAATTAATTAATATTTAAATCTCAATTAATTAATTAATTAATCTCTGTTAATTAATTAATTACCTTTTCTAAATTATTAATTAATTAATTAATCCTAGTTAATCTCAATCAACTTGTTAATTATTTCTCTATTAATGATTTAATTGACTACCTCTAATTAATTAATTAGTTTCAATTAGTTAATTATTTAATTTCGATTAATGTTACTTAAACCTGATTTAAATAATTGATTTTATTTTGTTAATGAAAAAATACCATCCTATTAATGAATCAACCTCATTTAATTGATGAAATGTTCTCATTTTCTTATTAAGTTTAGTCTAGTGAGGTAATCATGTCAATTTGATTTTCATGATGTGTTCGCAAGCACTTCAAAAGGCACAGTAGTATGTAACTTTTGTCTAATTTTGTGTATGTATTAATTAAAATACACAAATTCATGCAAGGTATAATTTCAAGTTTGCATATGAATTATTTTCCTATGTTTATATTTGATTAAATGCCTAAAAATATGCTAATATTATATACTTTACCTTGTTTTAAATTTTGGTTTTGAATGGAAAATTAAGTGGCTTTATGTCTTTATTTCTCAAGGGTGTGAAAAATACTTTTCTTTTAAGAATATTGTGAATTGATATCACAGTCAGCATACATATCTAGCCATTCATAAATGTATATCATGCTTAAAATGGGTTTTTCATTTGCGTGATCATATTAGTTGTTATCTAGGTGAGGTGTAGTATCCCTCATGATGCCCCTTACCTAGGGCAACCAATATTCATTAAATATGAAGCATCTTGATGATGTGCATCTCATTTGATTGTTCCACTGTATGCATGTGCATCTACATTAGGCAAGTGTAGCAAGAGCCATATGATGTATTTGTTGATTAATTACAAAAACATATGCAGGAAAATTGAATGTAGTCAAATGTATTCGTTGATTCCATAAAAATGGATAAATGACAATGGTTTAATGAAAATGAAAATCTCATGAGGATTATTGTTGAACCAATGTCGTCAAACCTTAATGATCAAATTGTGATTGATGGATGGTGGGGTTCTCATAATGGTAGGAAGGAAATAACTATGTGATGATCATGAATTAGCAGTGGTCGTTTAACACAGTGTTTAGGCAATGAAAGTTCAATGGTGGTTATAGGGAGGCAATATTTTGATAGTGGCAATTGAGCGATGGTAGCTTTTTGGTAGTGGACAAGCGGTGGCTAACCAATAACTGTAGTTGGGTGTGGAGGGTCCAATAATTATGGCTTGGGAAAGTTCAAGAATGCCCCATGCATTTGAGCTCTTTCTCAAATTTTTAGTCCATATATCTTTTAATGTGATTGAAGGTCTATTATAAGATTTTATAGGGGGCATTCTTTGCATAAATATTGCCAAAATCTAGATACTATATTGGGAGCTTTTGAGAGGCCCATTGTTTAAAAATAATATTTAAAATATTTTTTAAATATTTAAGTGTAGTAATGATTCTAAAATTAAGTAACTTTAGGCTTGTTAGGTTTCTCTTGTGGAGGTTTTCAAATTAATTGTAATCATCAAAGATTTTAAGAAAATTTGATCACTTAAATAATATTTTAATTTTTAATTATGTTTCAAATGCTTGATTTAAGCTTAATTTGACTCATATAATTCCCCTTTAATGCTCTTGGGATCGTCTTGTTTAGATATTTAATAAATAAATTTGTTACAATTTGAGTTTAGATGGTTCAATGTTACTTCTAGAAGTCATTAAATTTTGGGATACATCTAGATTTATGCTTGATCAAATGATTATATAATAACATATGAGTATATAATGACATGCAAAAAAATTTTTGGCAAAGAATTTGGAAATTACATTTTAAGTATAAAATAATTGAAACCTTGTAAATAAGTGTGCAAGAGAAACATAAATTAGCTATTTAAAATATTATAAAATTTTTTTGTTAATTATTTAAAACTTCAAATTCTAAAATTTTAGAAGGGATACTATACATTAAAAAATCTAACATGTCAATTGAGATCTAACAACCTATGGAGATGATTTATGGGTTCATTAGTCACAAATTGGGTCACATTCATTGGAGGAAGTTTGCGGGTGGGTATAGGCATAAACTAAGTTGTTAACTCACTGCTAGCCATGTGAAACGAGGATGTGACTTTATCAAAACATTTATTTGCCCTAGACCCATGACAACAAGCAACTTGCCAAAAACAACCTAGGAGTGTGTCGATGGCAAGACCAAGAAATTCATATGACATGTAGCACAACCATACATGACAGGTGGTATCTGAAACTAGCCAAATTATGAATCGATCCACTAAGCAACCCTTCTATCTGTTGAATAACACATCGACAAACAACAAGGGTTGTGCACAACACAAATTACCAGAAATATCATAGCACCATTCAAAAATAATGACATCATACACTTTTATCTACATACATCATGTTGTCATACACATTTGTATACATATATTATTTTTTTTTTCATTTATATATTGGACTGAGGTTTCCCTTAAATTTTAAAAAAGAAGGGGCGTCAAAGGTCCAAAAAGGAAGACAATTAGATCTAGACATATGACTTATAAAACATAAATGCATCTCTTTCCAAAACTCTTGGACTATCCTTTCATCGTTCTCTTTCTCTATCTCTCTAGAATGTAACAAATACAAATTAAATATTTCATTTGTATGTGGTGAATTCAAGGATAAAAAACTTAAATTTAAATTTAAATGTTAAATATCAAACAAAATATTTCAAAAAGAAATTCTACTATTTTTTTCAATTAAAAAAAGGGAAATTTACATATGAAACACACAATTTTATGTATTTACATATTTCACATCTAAGCATTCATATTTACAAAAATATCACTTTGATTTTTTAAATATATGTTTAAAATATTTCACTTTTAAAAAGAAATAATTGCATTATTTTGTATATGATATCATAGATTTAAATGTTGTTTAGAGAAAAAAAAATTTAGATATGAATTATATAAATGCATAAGAATTATTCGTTGTCCCTTAAAAAATGTTTTTTTTTTTTTTTTTTTTGCATTTGCTGCCCTCTTTTACCATTCGATTTTTTTTTCTTAATCAAATAAGGCCTCCTCCCCACGAGAAATTATTGTGTGTGGATACCGCATGTAAATTTGTGTGCGAAGTCGATCAGGACCTTCAAAAAATTTGAGTTGGCTTCACTATAACAATAAAGAAAATAGAAAAAAAAAGTTTTTTAGTGGTCGGACAAGAAATATAAATTTATCTGTGGTGTCCATACACAATAATCGCCCCTTCCCACAAGGTGAAATATTTGCGTACGTTAAACGTACGAAGAGTTGCGTATATTTTAGGTTATTCGGAGGGTACAACTAAGTCACACTTAGGTTACAGGAAGAATTATAAGGGATATAACTTAAGTGTAACTTAATTATACCATTCGAATAATTTAAAATATACGCAATCATGTATACATTTTTCGTACGCAAATATTTCTCCCGCTATTGCTCAAGTCACCGTGATTCCGATTTGACAATTAACAAACCACTAGAAACAAATGGATAAAGAAAAATAATAAGATCATAAAATAGTTAACAAAAGTAATCACCGTTTAAATCCAGCAGACAAACCCTCATAACCGTTTGATCACGATCTCTAAACTTCTAACGGTTGGATAAATGGGTCTTTATGATCCAACGGCTGAGATTCTCTATTATGAGCTCCTTGAGACACCGGTAGTTTATGAGATTCCAAATATGATGACTTAGCCCCGCGGGCCCCAGAGTTGGTTGGACTTGGAACCGTAATAATACCGTCCTCGCGGCGTCTACCGCTTCAAAAGCGGGACATTTTTTCGAGATTACATATCGGGACGCAACTCACTTACATTGACGGCCTCTTTTTCTTCGTTACACCTCACGATCTAATCAGCACCGTACTTCCAACTCGTGATATATTCAGCTGCACCCGAGAAAATGAAATAGAGAAAATTAATAGTATCAGATTGTATGATAAAAATGAAATTGAGAAAATTAAATAATCCCTCTACCAAAAAAAAATGAAAAAGAAAGAAAATTAAATAAGAAAATGAAATGAATTTAATCCCCATTTGAAGTCCGTTTTCAACATCCCTTCTTCCTCGCAGGACTGCTCTTGTTGTTCCGGCCTCCCATTCTTCTCACGGATGCGATCGATGGCAAGAATCTTCGCCGTTGCGTTCGCCGGAGCTAGATAAGACGGTAAGTTCGCAGAAGTAGACCAACTGCTATCGATGGGGCAGTCTATTTCATCTCCCTTGAAGCAGGCATCTGCTGCCTCTCGTCGCTCTCGAAGCTGCACCTCTTTCGTTATGAGTTCCGAAGATTCCGATTCTGATGTTTATCTATCCGGCGAGACCGCTCGAGATCACACAGCGGAGCTTCCCGGCGAGGTGCTTGCCCTAATATTTCAGGGACTTGGGTCTAGCGACCGAAAGCGGTGTTCCTTGGTCTGTTGGCGATGGTTCGCGATTGAGGGTCAGAACCGCCATCGCCTCTCTATTGACGCTCGGGCCGCGCTCCTGGATGCAGTTCCGTCACTCTTTGCGCGCTTTGATGCGGTATCGAAACTGGCTCTCAAGTGTGATCGCCGTACCGACAGCATCGGCGATGAGGCGCTTGGTCTCATCGCGCAGCGTTGCCCTAATCTCTCCCGCTTGAAGCTCCGGGCGTGTCGAGAGCTAACGGAGGCTGGGATGTCTGTGTTAGCGAAACATTGCCCTAGTCTTCGTAAGCTATCTTGCGGATCTTGTACCTTTGGTGCTCGTGGTGTGGAGGCCGTCCTACGTGGATGTACTCTCCTAGAAGAACTCTCAATCAAGCGCCTCCGGGGGTTGAACGAGGCAGGCAGTAATATTGCTATTTCTTCTTCTTCTCTCCGGTCTATTTGTCTCAAGGAGCTCTACAATGGCCAGTGCTTTGGCCCAGTCATCGCCAGCTCGCCAAATCTTCGAACGCTCAAGCTTTTCCGGTGTGCCGGCGAGTGGGATTGCATTCTTGAAGATGTTGCAGAGAAGGTGACCGGCCTTGTCGAGGTCCATCTTGAGAAGCTGCAGGTCAGCGATCGTGGTCTCTTTGCTCTTTCATACTGTACCAATCTGGAGGTGCTTCATCTCGTCAAGACGCCAGAGTGCACTGACGCCGGACTAATTGCTTTTACCGAGAAATGCAGGCTGCTGAGAAAGATACATATCGATGGTTGGAAGACAAATAGGATTGGCGATGAAGGTCTTATGGCCGTTGCAAAACGTTGCCCTAACCTGCAGGAACTTGTTTTGATTGGGGTTAATCCCACTTCTCTCAGCCTCGGACTTATTGGAAGTAATTGTAGAAATTTAGAAAGATTGGCTCTTTGTGGAAGTGAGACTTTTGGTGATAAGGAAATTTCTTGTATTGCTGCGAAGTGCATGGCTTTAAAGAAGCTTTGTATTAAGGGTTGCCCTGTTTCTGATCAAGGGATGGAAGCTCTCGCTGATGGATGTCCTAACCTAGTCAAGGTTAAAGTAAAGAAATGCAGGGCTGTTACTCCACATGTGGCTGATTGGTTGAGGTCTACCAGAGCTTCATTGGCCGTGAATTTGGACAACATCAATCAGGTTGAACTGCAGGAGGCATGCATGAGTGAGAGTGGCATGATGGATAATGGTGTAGAGGAGATTCCAGTTTTGGTTGATCCATTTTCCTCACTGGATGTTCCTTCAAGCAGCAGTGGTAGGACAGGGCATTGGAAGAGGATAGGTTTTATTGCTGGAAGGAATTTCTTTGCGCCTACTTTTAGGAGATTTTTTCATGGTAACAACAATTCCCATCACCTATGAGAGGAAAGAGGAAGATTTTCTTTCCTTCATCACAATCGGATAATTAAGTATTGTACCTTTCTGCTAAAAACTTTTTAAGCTTGTATTTGTTTTATTTTCATTTTTTGGCTGTTTATTTTTTCTCTGGTTGGTTCTACTAGGTTTGGCAACAGTAGCTTGGTTTTTTCATTAAAAATTATATTTGCATAACCAATTGAACTATGCACCCAAATGTATATTGAAGCAACCTATAACATGGCCCTTTCTTTATTAAGCAATTGAAGTAGGAACTGTAGTGGAAGATGAAGAGGGTTTTCACTAGTATCTTATGCCCTGAGCACTTTTTGGGGTTTGAATTTTTTTTCTTATGTTTGCTGTATTTATTTGAGAATCTTCTCCTTTTGAAATAAATTCTTTTGATTATCTCTCCAACCAATTCTATTGCTGTCACCACATTTGAGATAATCAAATGTTTGGCGTAATTTTTCACTGGCTTGGATTTGTACTATATGATGCACATTTATACTTCAGCATTTTTTAACTGTTTTTTGATGCGTATGGTTGGTGTATATCCTTTAATTATATAAGGGGAATTAGTTTAATTTATTTGTGCACTTTCAGCTGGAGAACTTCTGCAGTGTTTTTTTAATATACTAATAAAATATGCAGAACTTCCTTCATGCTTGTGCATCTTGTACATGCTATGGAAAGCAAGCGATGTTGACAATATGAAGCTTCAATTCTTTTGCATGTTTGATTTAAATCTATGATGAATCTCATTACTCGGGAATTTTGCAGTTTTTTTTTTGTTGCATTTTAATATTTTTACGCTTTGTTCTGTTTTGTTTTGCGGTTTTGTATTGAAAGTGGGGACCACATAGTATATATTATTAAAAAGTGTTCACATCCACTGTGCTTCAACTTTGGATTGAAGTCAAGGCAACCTAGCCTTTCTTTCTCGGACCAATTGAACTAAAGATGCAGATCAGAAGATAAGTGTGGTCTTTTTATTACTTGTCATTTACTTTTGGTTTATAGGTTAAATTTATGCTTGTATTTATATGTTACAGAATATTTGGCTGCAAATAAATGATTCTTCTGAATAGTGAGTTACCCATTCCATCGTGGCGGGCACGTCTATGTTAACCAAATTTTTTGTATTGTTAGTTACCATATGCGCTTTTTATATACAATGTCATGAGAATTATTTGTCAGAGTTGTTTCTTTTCGATATTTCTGAAAATTTTATATTCTTTACTATACTTTCATAAAAATTTACTTGAATGTGCTTTGAGTTGTATTTAAGATAACGAGACTTCCTTTGTCTATACCAATTTTTTCCATCTCTCCCTCTAGTTTCTGCTCCCTGTTTTACATATATTGTTATATTTACTTCTAATGCTTTGGCAATTTTCACGCTTGAGCTTGATGTTCTCATAACTGCTAGAAGAATCATGTTACTGAGTTGCCACTGCTTCATTGTTGCTAAATTTCAAGTAGCTTTAATTACTTTTAACTAGTACTGTATCGTTTTATCTCCATTGTTCATTTTAATTAATATAGATTTACTTAACTTTTGATATGTAATGTTGAGATTTGGTTATCATGTTTGTGCTATGATATATATCTCATTTATCTTAAAAACTATGCACGCAGTAAAGGTTAATGCTGCACCAATTTCTCTAACCGCATCTTATCATTTCAAATATACAGATTCATGATTCAAATGCGCTCAATTGCGTTTGCTGCACTTGAATGACTGACATCTAATGTTTCATGTGCTTTTTATATATAGAAAAATTGATTTTTTTTTTTTCTTAGCCCATGTTTAGTAGTTATAGTTCAAACAATTTCTATGCTGTTGGAATTCAGTTATTCTAATAATCGCTTGTAACTACGTGATGCATATATGCTTTATGTAATGTTGTGATGATTAACAATTCTCTATAGATTTTCTATTATCTTCTTAGAGTACAGTGTACATGCTTTGTTTCGTGGCAGGATGTCTGACAATACCTGTTTTTGTTTGTCAGCTTGGTCCATTATTACCACAAATTTATTTATTGTTGAATGCCTTCACATTTAATGGTGGAAATGAACATGTTTATTTGAGTTCTCAGTAATTGGCCTATTGTCTGTGGCAATAGTTAGCTGTCCTGATCCTGTATTTTCTAGAACCATGTTTTTTTATTTATATTCATGATCATCTGCAACATTTGCAGACCTAGCCCATTCTGTGAACTTGCAAATTTTTGGGATCCTGACTTCAAATTCAATGCTTATTTATTACATGATAATATATTTGTTTTGTTAAGTTTTATTTTTATTATTTAACAATAATCACTTCGATGAATTTTTTGTTATTTATAATTCGTGTGGATATCCAAACATTAGAGGGATGTAACCATGCATGTATCATCATTTATTTTCCTTGGACAAGCTACAATGGCCTATTTTTGAAAAAGCTAAAGTTTGTTGCTACAAATGGTCATCTTAAAAGGCAATTTGATGGTTTTTGTTCATCTGGCGTATTACTGGAGGTAAATAGAATGTATTAACACATGAAATATCAAGTAACATAAGAATTTTAATGAACAGTTCTTATTGTAATGGTGTGTTAAGAAGCTAGATTATAGCAAATCAACTACCATCTCCTATTCATATCACTATTTATGTGTTTATTTGAAACAATTTTACATTTTTAATGTCATGCAGCATACTTGTTTGCTTCCATTTATTTAATTTTTTTTAATTTTTTCTGATAAGTGTGAAGCATTCTGGACAATTTTTTTCTAATCTTTTCTTGTTACTTAAAAGAGAAGGCATTACTCATTAAACATTGCTTCTCCGAGCAGACATTGCATAAGCAATTTGAAAAGTGTTCACACTAGATAGCTTTGTAGTTTCTCAGCTCTTGTTAATTTTGGTTAAGCTATTATATTTATTCTTGGTATATTATGGGACATTTTTTTTTGCCTTTTAATGTTTATACATGGCTGATGCAGTGTGATTAATGCAATGGAGAAAAAGGATTCAGGTAGCCGACCCCACGTAGTGGGATTAAGGCTTTGTTGTTGTAATGTTTATACATGACATGTTTGGTGCTATTATACGTGCAAATCTATAATCTTTTTTTGATTTTGGCCATTTCAATTTGTATTGCAATCTGGGGCAAATTGTTAACTCTTCTTGAAATAACCTTCTAAAAGGTTGGATCACTAGTATAGCTGATGCAGTGTGAGATCTCCACTTGGTCTATTAATGCTAAGCCTTTGCTTATGCCTATTTTGTTAGTGTTATTTATTGTGACGTTTATGTCATTTTATATACTTACAAACCTACCTCTGTAGGTATGTGTGCGCGCGCGCGCGTGTGTGTGTGTGTGTGTGCGCGTGCGCGCGCGTGTGTGTGCGCGCGCGCGCGCGTGTGTGGGCGCGTGTGTGTGCGCGTGTGTGTGTGCGCGCGTGTGTGTGTGTGCGCAAATTGTTTTCCATTGATAAAGTGTATGTGTGTGTGTATCTATGTGCATTTCTCTAACTTTGGCCTATATACAATTCTACCACTCTGTACAGTTGCCTTGCTCTCGCGAAAGTCATGTAATGGAGTGACTTTTGCAGCTACATTGAGGTACTAACTGTGCACTCTGGCGTTGTGCGTGTGTTTGTTTTATGGTTTAGGGCTACTTAAGTATCCCGATTCACTTATATTAGGCATTTATCTTTTTTTTTTTTTTTTTTTATTTTTTATATTTTTTTTTTTTAACTTCTAAATCCCTGCTTTTATTGGTTTATGTTATAATTGATCTTGTTCAACTGCATACTACTGGCTTTACTGCGTTTCTTTTTTTTCTTTATTTACTTGGTCTTCTTTCTTTTTTTTTTAGCCCCATAAACAAAACGTGTTTCCTTTCATTTATATCATTAGATTTACTTGGATATCTCCATGAATTATTTACAGAGTTGCTCATGTTATCAAACTGTAAAACAATTGCAGCGTATTGGTTGATATATTATTTTTCAACTAATTTCTTCTTTGTAATGGCAAATTCATAATTTTTATTTTGCAACTGAAATTTTAAATGTAAAGAACATCACATTAAGGCGTGTGAAAATTAGATGAGTGAGGGTCATTGGTAATGCCTTTATATGACTTGGAGAACCTTGGAGATAAACCTGGAAAAACCACAGCCTAAAGAACGTTTTTGCTTGATCAAAATGTAAAACAATTGCTGCGTATTAGTTGATATGCTTGAATATTAAGACATCCTAGTGAATGAACTCCTCTGGGAATCTCAGTACCTATTAACAGCCATATTGAAGTCTGATGAAGAAACATTTCATAACTAAAATAGTACTGTTCATCTTTTATTTTTAATTTGAGTGACTTTTTTTTTTTTTGTAGTAATAACTCTGTGCCTCCCATCCATTTTGATTTATTCCCTCGACAAAACTTATTTCTCATCCTTTCACCTTTATTATAGGTTAGCCACATGCTGCTTCTAATTCTAGCATTTTCACTTCTTTTTGTTTTGCTTCACTCCTGGCAGTTTTCTTTTGCCATGATACGGTCTCATGTCTTCATTATCTATTTCCCTATGTTCTGTCTTATGCTGTTCTTTTATTGCATAAAATTCATCTCATTTTAAACTGTTTCTTTTTCTAAATTTCTGAAGTTCTTTTTCATAATTGAGGACTATATAATTATTGTCAGAATTGCTTTCTTTTTCACTTTTAATTCAATCAAAAATAGTGCTGTAGTAAAACTAAGTGTTTATGATCTGTAAATTTACATGTATTGCATGGCTCTCCTACGTTGACATATATATATATATATATATATATATATTTGCATTAAAACTTTTAAATTTTAAAACATCAGATTTGGGAAACTAACGGTTCACGTATCATATTTTATACGCTAATAATCTACTTAAGTTAAGGGTGAGGTTGTTACATTGTTTAGTCAACAAAGCTTGCACGTCATGCAAATTTTCGGTACTGTTTTCTTATCGTTGTGTAATGGGAATTTGAGTTATGGTGGCACTTTTCTTAATAGCTTACGTTATGTTAGTATTTAATTCTAAAGAAATATCAGCTAATCAATCATTTAGGTGCTGTCGGGTTCGCCACCATATTTTTATTTATCAAATAAACATGATTTTTCTTTTAGGTCTTCTTTTGGTTTACTCTTTTCTGAATGTTGTTTAAGCTATTGGAGGTTTTCTGTAGATTTCTTCAATGAATGCAAGAGTTTCCTTGGTTAACCAAAGATTTCTACAACCTTATTGAGATGCCATTTTTTTTTCTTTTATTATGCAAAACAATATGCTTTTTTTGAGGTATTTATGTAGCATGCTTTTAATTTTTTTGTGATTAATATCTTGTTCTTTTTTTAAAAAAACTATTAGTACCACTTGCTAGCGATGTCGCTTCTAATCTTATTTGAAACCCTGATGGGTAGGGGAAAACATATTTACGAGATTAGTGGTAATGTTGGATTGTATTTTGTTGAGGGGAATTGATTGGATCGGTGGTACGTGAAACAGCGAGAATGAAGAGGATCCCTATGGATTTTCACTTGGAAGTGCATTGTCGAGAATAATGGCTTATGCATCATGATGGGTTAACTGGGAAGTGTTGTAATGGTTCTGATGATATTTGCGTTAATGTCAAGATATTGTATGAGGTTAAAAAAAGTGTTTTTGGTGTTAATGTTTCTCTCGGTGTTATTTGATGAATTTATTTTTATTCGACTAAAAATATAGTTTTAGATGTTAGGTAAGCAAATGGGTTCATCGAAGGTGTTTTCGTATGTTTTTATTTGAACAAAACAATAAAAATGAATTATGGTCAAGGATTGAATTTTTAACTGCTGTTATCGGGTCTCAACCCTTGTATATGAAATGTGGAGTATTGTGTTAGTCGACAGCTAATTTACAAAAAAATTGTCGATGTTAGGGCTTTCCCTCGAGGTAATGAGTTATATATGATTTTAATACATTGATTGATCTAATGTTAAATAAATAAGTTTTTCACATTATAGATTATGGGAGAAAAAAGTTTCGTCTATGAAAATAAGGTTGAGATAGTAACTTGCAATATATGTATTTTCGAGTAAATGAATTGAATTAGTAGATATTATGACATCTAATGAATTATTGAAATTTAGTGACAATAAAGGTTTTAAACTTTGGTATTTTGTTATTAGTTGGTATTAAAAAGGTAGGTGTAATTATAGATATTAGTTAAAAAGATAATGTAAAAATTAGTAAAATTGAAGATAAAATTAGTGAAATTGATGTATTATTAACAAATTTTTGTACAGTATCAATCTAAATGCATTCTTTGATGAACTTTTCATGTTCAAATTCAAGATCAATCGGGGACTTGATTTTAGCAAGTTTATAATCAAGTTGAACATTTAATAGGATACATCTAAAGATACCAAAGATGATTCTATTTCAGTTCAATCAAACCCAAATCAAGCTGCTATGGCACATATGGAGCTTTTGGATCATCAATTAAATGGTCAAATGAATTTTAAAGTTGACATGCTTATAGTCAAATCAAGCATCTCGATGAGAAGAATCTAAAATGCCTAAGCTCATGTAATTGTGTGGTCATTAAGATCCTCAAATCATCGAGGATCAGTATGGGTCATATGATCAGATGGTTTCGAGAGTTGCACTGAATGACTAAAATGCCTCTCTTGCATAGGCTATAAATAGACTTTCCTCCCTTTGCTCTCTTTATTTAAGAGTAGGAGTCAAATTTCATTGTTATTCTATGTTGAAGACGTCATCCATGATGGATCATCACCGACTCTCCCTTATTGGCGAATTATGCTAGTTAACATTATATCCTGAAAATAGTGTAATGAGCTATTCTGAATACGGTGCAATAAAGTCTCTTGAAAATGGTGTGATGAAGTTATCTCAAATTTGGTATAAAAAAAAATCATATTGGAGATTCGATGATAACTCCCGGTAACAATTGCTTACGATTGTCATATTCAGAATATAATTTTATCCACTTCTCAAGTTTTTTATACGTCATATATCGACAAAAGCTGTCTTTGACATAAAATAACAAATCCGAGAGAAGGTTTGCAGTCACCAACTCTGATCTATGTGGTCAATTAACATTACTGCAATTACTAATTATGGTCATCATAGTCATCTAGCAATCCTAGAACTTTCAACTGTAAGATGTGTGACCAACTATGATTTATGTAATCAACTATGGTTTATATAACCAACTACGGCTTATGTTGCTACTGTAACTTACAATCAAGACCTATGTAACCAACTACGGCTTATGTAGCTAATTGTTACTGCAGTTTTCAACTATAATCTATGTAGTTAACTGCTTTTGCAGCTACAAACCATAGCTTAGATTAAACACGACATACATGGCTAAATGCTATTCCAATTTTTCATTATGACCCTTATGTCCAACTGATACTACGATAGTTACAAACCACGACCTATGGGGCCAGATACTACCACAACTTCCAACTACGGCCTCCACAACTAAGAGACATTATTACAGCCTCCAATTATAATTTTTATGACAAAATACTATATTTTTAGCAACCAACTATGACATTTGCGGCCTACTATCTATTATATCATAAAAAAACTATATTTTTTATAGCCCAATTACGATTATTAATGCTAAGTGATGATTGTACATCTGCAATTATCAACATTGTAATACCATTTTCTCTAATTTAGGAGAAGAGTAGATCTATGTTATTACGATCATATACTAGATCAATTTGACTAGCTTGGCCCCATGATTTTTTTCAAAAGTTTTTGGTGTCTCATGCTGATTCTGTATTACCCATTTGTGTTCTAGATCTTTGTGTACTGCAAAGACATTAAATAACAGTATTGCCATGAAACTTCTGACACACAACAATTTGACGCCATTTCTGAGAATCAAAGTCCTGTTTAGAAATGTCTACATCGATTGCTAATAAACTTAATACAGAAGTTTCGCTCTAATACTTACCATTTCGGGGAACCGTCGCAAAGTCTGGGACACCAAGCCTCTGCATTGTTTCTCAATTTTATACATCGCTCAACAATTGAAGGAACTTCCTTTGCACCTATTGTTGATCATGTACAAGGAATGGAGAAGGCACAAAATGTGATCCTTCAACTTTTACTCGAGACATAATAACCGATAATATTTCATGCTGGAGGGATGCAATTGCCTCAAATTAGATGATTAATGGTATATTGTTAATATCTCTTTCACACATTGATGCTTCTACCCAGGAAGCTGATTTCATGACATTACTAGGTCTACTCATCCATCAAGTGTAATGAAGTCTAGCATCAAACCTCCAACACGTGTGGAGATTTTAGTTTGACTTCTTGTACTCTGTGACGAGTTATTAAGCTTAGTGTAAGAAGAGTTATCTTCAAGTGATCGGGGAAATTTCTTTGCTTGGCGTAAATTGTTAGGAGTCTTCTGTGTTGGTCGAGATCATCCTTCGATCTATTATTCTAACATGGTTCAAGCTTTCAAGCATTTAGTCTTAAGATGATATCCCTGACCCTTTATCACTTAAGAACTATTTTACACTTTCAATGAGTTTCTGGCACACACTTTTGTCAAATTTTTTTTGATGTTCGAAAAGGCAAAGCACATACTAGGTATTATTCACTTTTAGGAAGAAGCATCTATGCCTTGATAAGCTTATGATGTGTAGATAAATATGCTAATATTTATTTATTATTTACACATTTTATGGATGAGATTACACTTTAAAAAGATATTTTTATGTTTTTATTGTAGGTACAACAGATAATAGAAGTGAGGAAATGTAGAAGAGACTTGGAGCAAAAGAGCATCATTGAGGATTGGCACCTAGGCGCTGGACCCCTGGGCTCCTACGCGCCAGTCCTCACCTAGACAACCCAACAGTTTGACGCCACGAGGAGCCGCGATACTAGGGCCTAGGTGCCTATGCCTACTTCAACAAACAAAAAGACTTTCACATAGGCGTGTGCAATTGCATGGAGCAGTTTTAATAATTCTGGAAGCTTGTCGTGAGGAGTTGCTAGGAGGTTGTGGAGTGGTTTATTATGCTGAGTAATAGAGTTTATAAAGAGGAATGTGTTAGCGGGATTGATGCTCTTGGGGTAAGATTGATGAAGGGGGGTTTCTAGGATTGCTAAATGTGGAGATATTGATGAATTGGGAGGCTTAGTTTGTTGTGGAATCCTTCTTCTTTTTCTAGTGCAGAGGAGAGGGAAATCCTTCAGGAGTAGCAACCCAGGTTTAGGAAGAGTCATTGTTAAGCATCTTCAGGTTATTGTAAAGAAGAGGAAGATAATTCTTGTTTGTATTTATTGTGGTGATTTATTTGTACACATTTGGATAGTGGACTTCTCTTGTTTCAATGAACTGGTGGTGTTTTTCTCATGCTTCTTGAGAAGATTTCTTTACCTTACATTATGATGATTAACTAGGATTTATAGGAGTGGAAAGTGCTTTTAAATTATTTTTAATTATTGAATGTGATGATTAACCTTCACATATTCATTTGCTTTTCATTCTAGCTAAGTGAAATATTAAAATGTGTGAACCGTAATGACTCTGGAGAGCTATGATAATCATCTAGGTTAGTTAAAATGAACTATGTGGTATATGTTGATATGCATCTTAGGGAGATGCAAATGTTAGTCAAATATATTTTAACCGGTTAATTACAGAATTTAAAGAACTAAAGTCATTTTAATCAATCATTTTTATGCACTCGGGAGAGGGTAAAGAAGAGTGTTGCTCCTATTTGTCACAAGCCTATTTTATAATTTGCAGTTTACATTCCTATACTCCACTTATATCATTACAAGGGAAGATATTTCTAGAACCTGATATTCATCAATTCAAACCTCATTAAGTAGGATTTATATAGGATTTATTCTTTATAATTGCTTTAGATACTTTATGATTACTTCATATAACTGTGACACAAACTAGTTTCCAAGATAGGAACTAAATAAGTTGACTATAACTTTTCCTATTTTAAAATTACCTCATTCTCTGTGGGATTTACATTCAATACTCTAAAATCCAATATTAATGATACGACACGTGCACTTGCGTGAGCCCCCTATGTGTAAAAGCACTGTAAGCGGTATAATGTTTTTGGCATTGTTACTGGGGATCGACAGTGATTTAATTTAGGAAAATTTTTGTTGGACTTCAAGGTTTTAGACTTGAAAATAATTTAGTGTTACATGCTTTTGTTTAATTGTTTATACTGTTTTAAGAAAACCAAAGAAAAACAAAATATTTTTGTTTGAATGTGTGTGAACTTTTAGGGATCACTATTTCGTGTATGCGTAGTATAGGACCTATGGGACTTGTGATGCGCCTAAAATATATAGTATTTTTAGACACATTCTTATACCTATTTTTGAGATATTGCACTTTAATGGAATGCATTTTTGTGTTTTTCTTTCAGGTACAGGTAAAAAGGTGAAAAATGCTTAAAGAAGTGAAAAAGAATAATATTTGGAGCAAATAGGTCAAAAATGTGCAAAACTGTTTTGGCTCTTAAGCGCCAAATCCAGCGCTTAAGCGCCGGGTAAACAAAGAAGGTCGCGCCTAAGCGCTAGAGGCCCCGCGCTTAAGCGCCAGTGGCAGTTATTGGAGGAGTAAATTTGGTTTTTACAAAATTTGAAGAGGTTTTTGAGGCACTTATTGGCTTAATAGGTGGTTACAACCGCCATGAGCAAAAATTATTGTGAAAGGATGCATCTCTTGGGGAAATACATCGAATCAAGACACATTTTCAAGAGATACCAAGACACCTTTTGGAGAAGATACCAAGACACCTTTTACCAAGACACCTTTTGGAGAATCATAAAAGAAAGAAGATTAAGACTTTGAAAGAGGTCCTGAAAGCACAGGAAAAGTTTTGAAATTTAAAAAATTGGGGAGTTAGTTGGAGAGATTTTCAGGCACCACATATTCATCCTTTTTTTTATTTTTACTTTTATATTGAGAGTGGTGTAAAAGAGAAGAGATTCAAAGGAACTTCAAGAGTTTGGTGGAGAATTTAAGATAAGTTTTTATCTTTTGTATTATACTACTTTTGGTTTTAATTGACACTTATTGTTGGTTTGACAATGATTTCTACTTTTAAACTAAAGTGTGGTTTTTTTTCTCCATAGATTAGGAGTAGTTTTCTTTATCTTTCTTCTTAAAATGATAAGTAATTAAGTGTTAGATGGAAGTTGTGGAGAGTACTGATCTTTAATGTTGGAAGAAGTTGTGATGATTTAAATCCATGTACTTCATTTACTTCTTGATTTGGCCAGTCCAGATGTTAAAATTTGTTGTGAGAACTGTAAGAACCGGAAATGGTATTGTCCAATCAATAATTGGAAAGAATCACATGAGGTTGTATGAATGAGAATGTAGTTCATATGATTGAGTGCAAATAAATAGGAAAATATTCATTGAAGGGTGTAGAGTTAGAGGACTTTAAAGTGACAGGTTAAAGCCCCCAACTTGGTTTATTTTTTTAGGTTCTGATACGAGATGTTAGCCCCCAGGTGGAGGGAATCGAGAGAACTCTAGAGTGAGAGCTAGTATTTTCTCTGCCTAGCCGGCCTCCAGAACCATTTAAACTTTAAATTAACCAATTTTTTTTATAGCATCTCTAGTAAGGGTAAAGAATATTATTGCTCCTATTTGGGACAACACAATTTGCATACTTCCACACATAGATCCACAACATAATTCCTATACTTATTACTGATTAATGATAAGGAGAAAAATATGTTCATATTTAGTGCTTTTTTTCTACAAAAACTCAAGTTATCTTTTTAAGTTTGTACTGTTTTTGTCAAAATATTAAAATTACCAAAAAAATTTAAGCTTTCTTTACTGCAAAAATGTCTTTAGTTTAAATAATTATCTTTTTAAAAATAGAAAGTTTTCCAAAAAGTGCATATTGCATATCTAAAAATTAGAAAGTTTTCCAAAAAGTGTATACTGCATATCTTCCCTATGGGTTCGACATTCAGGTCTTAATAAAAAAAGTCCTATATTACTGATAACGATACGTATACTTGCACAGTATCCCAATATAAATTAAAAGTTAAATTCTTATTTTTCTTAAGGATCAAGTTTTTGGTTTTGTTGCGAAATAAGGAAATCTAAGTGAAAAATATAATCAAAATTATTGTTATACTATTGCATATAAGCAGTTATCAGTGATCAAGATTTTGGCACCGTCGCTGGGGAGGTGAAGTGAAAATTATAAATAATCTATTGATTTAAAAGAAAATTTCTATTTTTAGAAACTTTTATTTAAACTTTAAGTTATTGTATTTTATTTTGTGCGTGTTTAATATTATTTTATGTTAGTATATGTGTAGTTCAGGTTCTGAAGGACTAGTGCCCTACGATTCTGAATTAGAGAGA